>NC_092207.1:64420475-64424423 GCF_043381705.1 Parasteatoda tepidariorum
ATATATATATTATATATATATATATATATATATCAGTAATTAAATGAAAAAATTTGAAAATAAATTACTTTTTCGTGGTTTTGATTTTGTAAGCTAAAAACATTGTAAAAAATTATAATGAAATTTTATGTAATTAATTAACTAAAATAATTGACTAGTAGGAGAAAGAAATGTATAAATCGCAATCGCTAAGTATTGTGAATCATCGTCCCAAGCATAAAAGAAACATATGCAAGATTGGATAATTCTTCAAACTTTTAAACACGGAATTGGTTTACCGTTTCTTTTTTAAAAAATATATTTGCGGGGATTTTTCGACTGCTTTAAGTACGAATTCATAAAAAAAATAAACCCAAGAAAATAGTAAACGCACAGAATAATCAGTTTAAAAATATCAAAGTTTGAATTTACCTTTTAATTACCGTGATCTTATTTTAATACAGCTAAATTATTGAAAAAAAAAACATTTCATTTAAAATATAGGTAATCCGAATTTGGAATTAGATAAGTTCTCAATTGCAATCGTTTTTGTTTACCGGAATTCAGTATCTATCAGTTCAAATTTTTCTACTGCTTTGCACACAAATTCATAAAAAATAAAGGCAAGAAAATTGTAAACGCACCAAATAATCTATTGGTAAAATTTCAAATTTTGAATTGAACTTTAAATTTAAAGTAGCGAAGTTAAATTTTTAAGAAGAAACATGAAAAAAATCCTGCGTTTATTAAGCTTGCGAAATTAACCAATGTTGCATATATTTTTTTTATCTTTCAGACGATGATTCGCAATACTTAGTAATTCATACATTTCTTTTATTTTTCATCATGAATTATTTTTACACTAATTTAATAAATTTTCATTATAATCTTTTACAATATTTTTAGTTTACAAAGTTAAAATTATAAAAAAGTCAATCATTTTCAAATTGTATATTTCACTTTAAATGTCATAAGATATTAACGACATTATTTAACACTATCGAACTACTTTAAATTAAACTATTCAATGAGTTACAAACATATTTAGTAAATTTATGCACTATTACAGAACCCTTATGAATACACTGAATTACAAGATTGAGCATGGATCATCAACAAAATGCTAAATAGGCTATCCATCATCAGAGTGGCTAATCAACTGGATTATTGTCACAAAAGCGTTTTATTAAATCAGCTATCAATAAATTAATATTCTAAGGAAATCAGTTTAATGTTCATTTTTCAGAGTTAGAACAAATGAATGAGTGCAAATATTTATAATTTTAGAGCAATTATATAATATGTGATATACGGAAAAAATATGTCAAGTTTTGTTTTCAGTTCGAAATGTAATATGTATAGTTTTTTTATGACATGACAAACGTGCACTGAGAAAAAAAATTTGATAAATTTGTCCTACTTTTTTTACTCTGTGGTAATGTCAATAATAGTGAAAACAAGAAAAAATACATATACTTAACAAAATACTGTTTTCAAATCATTTATTTGGTAATTTTTCCTTTCATAAGGTAACGGTTTATAGGAAATTCTGGTTTTCAAAATTATAGTTCTTATTACGACACATTTAGTAAAGCAAATTTAATCAAAAAGAATATATTTTATGCCATGCTGAAAGGTTTCATGATAAAATTATAAAATTTTATCGCATTTATCAGTTTTATCATACGTTATAAAACCATATCTTCATGTTAATATTACCAAAGCGCTTCAGTAAAAGTTACCGGGCTGAGCTCTTTGCTGTTTCCGTAGTGCTAAAAACAAGGTAAATTTTACCATATTCTATTAGTTTTGAACATATTTTTTAGTGTATAGTATAGGATACCATAAGTGAACATGAAATAAAAGAAAAACATAGCAAGTTTACTTTTTAGTTTCAAACTCGATACGTGTTTTGCTACTCGACAAACACGTAATCTGTTGTTACACACATTTTACAGTCTTTAGTTAAAAAAGCTTAATTATTCTATAAATAGCAGAATTGTGGTCAGTATCCATTGTCGTAGATATAGATCTACAAGCGGTAAATGTCAGCGAAAAAAAAGGAAGGGGGTGTATATGAGATGTAAATCGGCATAGACGAGAATCGGCATATCTCGTCAGATACTTGACGAGATCCACGACTGTGCATCTCGTCAAGTAATTCGTGATCTTTAATTTGTTCTGACATTCTAAATTTAATGAAATTCAAGCTCTGACATTAAAAATTTCAGCAGCTGTTAAAAAAATTTGTTTAAAGTTGATGAATTTGTAAAATTTAAATATGAGGTCTGTATGGCAAGAGGTGCCTCTGGTTGGAGGTCTCTGATTTTAATTCATTAAAGACACCCAAAACTTAAGAAATATAATAAATGTAATAAATATAAATGTCTAATTATATTAGGAAAATATTTAAAAAATATTAAACATTTTATCTCTCCTCTATTTGATTGAAAAGAAATGGAAATAAAAAAAAATAATAAATTCAATTTATTAAATATTTCGCGTTTTTTCAAAATAGTTTTAATGCAAACATAAAGCAAGTTCAAATACACACTGTAGTTTTTTCATATTTAAGCTTTAAACATACACTTTAATAATAAATGCTTTAATAAATTTATTTGATTTAGTATATTAAAACAAACATAGACTCATTAATTTTTTTTATTAATAAATGACTTTTTGAATTTCGTTTTTATAAACTACTTAAAAACGTTATAGAGTTTTACTTTTATTAATTTTCTGCTACAAAAAGTAATTTTTAATATCCTTAACAATACAATTTGCGAATTGAAATCTTACTTGTGGAAGTAAAAAAAAAATATATTAATGCAATTTCAACATTCGTTTTCTTTTATTGAATTAGCGCAAAAGTGTTTGATTTATGTCTGTCCCTCGTTTCTTTTAATTCAATAACAATACATTTTCCTGCCAAAAGAAATCCAATTTTAGTTTAATCGAAAATTAATTAAAATCTTACTTAACTTTACATATTTTAATTGCAGATGTGCTATGCGGGCTATTTAAAGAAGTAATTAAGTTTTTTTTTGCAGATTGATAAGGTTAATAAGTTCAAGAGAGAGAAATTGTTAATTTTTTTAATATTTATGTAGATATTGAAATTTGGAAAGGAAATAGTTCTATCTAAGAGCAGCTAAAATATTCGATTATGTGTGGAGGATATTGGATCCTATTTTGTTAAGTGTGGGAAATATGTAATTAAAATATAAAATATCAATAAAACATGAGAAATGCACGAGCAAATTATACAGATTCAAACTTGAAAATATAAATTTGTATTACTCGTATATCCACGCTTTTAAACTGTATAATTTTAGGTACTTACTGTATAATTTCATTTAAACTTTAATTTAAACTGCATAATTATTAACTGTATCATTTCAAATTAAATATGCTATTTCAAACTGAAGTAAATAATATTATAATTTTTAATAGTAAAACATTATCAATGCTACTGTTCATATTTTTATGTAATTATTAATTTAAATAATATTTTTATGGATACTATGGATATTTATGTGGATTTTATAGATATATATGTTACTGTGAATGATCGAAATTAGTGGTTGTTGACTTCCCCGGTGTATGTTGACACTCACACAGTCGCTTTGCTAAATCTCCGAAATATATATACTAGGTCTAGTTAAATGCCCCTGCCCGATGTGCATTTGCCCGGTATTCCCTCCATTGACGTTTTTTTAAGGTTCAGTGCCACTGCTCGGTATACATTTGTCTGGTATTACTTACATCAATGGTTTTTTAAGGTCAAGTGCCAATGTCCAGTATACATTTAACCGGTACTCCAATAACTGAAGTTTCTCCTAATCTATTCTCAGCAGATATTAAAATATCAAATAAATGTAATAATACCAGTGAATAAATTAATATGAAATCGGATATAACAAATATTTCGGACATTCACGGTAACATATATATATATATATATAAACT
>NC_092207.1:64424467-64466082 GCF_043381705.1 Parasteatoda tepidariorum
ATATATATATATATATATATATATACTACTGGCTATTAAAATTGCTTCACCAAGAAGGAATGCAAATAACAGAATGATGTTTGTTGGGCACATACATTATAGTTGAAAGAACAAGTTATTACATTTTCAGGGTGTTTGAATGAATTCTAAGAAATCAGTACTCAGAGCAGCCTCCCCTGGCAGCAATAATGGTAGTTTTTCTCCTGGGCATCGAGTCAAACAGAGATCGGATATCATGGACGGGTACAGCATCCCATACAGCTTTAACATTAGGCCATAATTCAATGACAGTAGTGACTGACGAGTGATGGCGTGCCAGTCTTTCGGCAACCATTCACCAGACGTTTTCAATTGGTGAGACATCAGGAGAACGTGCTGGCCAAGGCAACAGACAAACATGCTCTGTGTCAAGGAAGGTCAGGACAGTTCGGGCAACGTAGCGTTATGAAGACCTCGAAGGAAAGACAGAGGAACTGGTCCTAACAAATTAGAAATGCAACGGCTGCTGTTCAAAGTGCGAGCAATGCAAACAAGAGGTGATCGAGACTGTATTCAATGGCACCCCATACCATTACTCCCGGTGATGGGCCAGTACGACGATGTCGAATGCAAGCTGCCATTGGGTGTTCTCCTCGATGTCGCCAAACACGCCATCATGAAGCTGTATACAAAACCTGGATTCGGCTGAAAAGACGACGTCATGCCATTCCTGCTTCCAAGTTCGTCGTTGATCACACCATTTTAGGCTCTCCTGCCTGTGATGCAGCGTCAAGGGTAGCCGAAGCCATGGTCGCCGTGCTGACAGTCCACGCTGCTAACGTCATCGAACTTTTCGTGAAGATACTTGTTTTCTTGCAAATGACCACATTTGCTGACTCAGGGTTCGTGACATATAGCTGTACGATCCCTTAAGGCCACGTGGATAACATGTCTGTTTTCTCGGCTGTTAGTGATGGGGGGCCGCTGAGATCCTTCACGGCGTTCCATATGACCGTCATGAACCCATCGATTCCATATTCTGCCAACAGTCATGTGATATCGACCAACGCGAGCAGCAGTACTTCAGTAGGATAAACCGCAATCCCGGTAGGCCACAATTCTACCTCCATCAAACTCAGATACGTGCTGGTAGGCATTTCTCTTACACGAGACATAACAAAAAATTTTTTACCCAAGAACAACTATCAAATCTAATTTCTGTAAGAGAAACTTACTATCAAATCTCTTATTTTATACACATTGCAAGTGTCGTTATCGTCGCCTGATTTGCATGAACGAGCTGATAAGCTAATCATTTGCAAACCACAACATGCTTTATCAGTCCTGCAAATGTCCCGTTCGTGGTGTGTCGCCTTCCTGGTGCAGCAATTTTAATGGCTAGAGTTTTTGAATGAGAGACTTAGTAACAAAATGGTGCTATAAATTTTTAAAAGTCCATCTATTAAAAAAATCAGGTTGTTTGGTAATTTCAAAATTAAAGAATTTGAAATTGTGATGTTCAGTCTTATTTTTGTACTGATGAATTTACAAACAGAATAGTTTTTCAAGAGATTCAGAGAGTTAATGTATTTTAAAATTATTTCCACAAATATGTTTAAATAGTCCGATAAGCTCGTATACACAGAAAATTTCATGAAATATTATAATGATATGCCATTGGATATAAATTAAAAAGATATGCAAGAAATTATGGGGATTACCAAATTACCAAATAAATTATGGGAATAAAGGAAGTGACAGAATTCAATCACGTCACGTTAAGTCGTACATGTTTCCACCGATGAGAATTTTTTTGTTCTTAAACAATCCCATAATTTTTCAAGTGATGTATTGTGGTCAGTATCGACACCAAAAAAAAAAGGAAGAAGTCTGTGTCTAGAAATCCAAATGCATCTTAAATATTAAGGTTGTAATACGAATGCTTCGTCGTCATATGAAATGATGCCTTTTTTGCGAATAACATGCTATATTCATAACTGCTGTGAGTTTTCAACAGTCAGTCACGACTGAAGTTTAGCATATCTAAAGCTAGCGCTATCTATGCTTATTCTGAAAATGGAGCAAAAGGCCAATATGGAAAAAAAGTTTTGAGGAAATGAAAAACGCTTGTGGTCAAATTTTTTAATATTTAAAAACTTATTCCAATACTGCAATATGGGCTCATAAAAATCTGCACAAAACTTTTAATAAGGCAGTGATTTTGATAATTTTCTTCTATGTTTGAAAATCTCTCCAAATTACCTATTTTTTAAAAAATATTTAATAAATTTTAAAATTTTTAAGTTATTTGTCCACTCTCTGGTCCAAATAATTCATTACAGCAAGGTGATATACATAGTTTAAAAATCATCGTTCTGCTTCAGTTGCAATTGCGGCTTTTTATTTTTCTAGGTGACCAGTCTTTAAAAAATGTTTATGTTTAGCAGTAATGAAATGACAGTTTCTCGCTGACAGTTTATCTCGTGATAGACAGACAGTAGTTTGGAAATCTTTTTTTCTTTTAAGGAAGGGAAGCCTTTCGTCGTTTTTCATAAATAGAAATTTGCGTTAATGTTGCCGACAAAAATGACCACGTGATCAGACTTTAATCTTTTCTTTTGATTTACTTTGCGTTGAGAACATGCTTTCGAAACTTAATTATATAAAGTACACAAACTTAAGTCAACTTCAGAGTGTTAAAGAGTGATTATGGAAAGAAATTTACATGAATGCCCTGTTTGCTGAAATACATTACTTTTAAAAAATGCCTAAAGCTTGAAAAAAAATTAAAGGAGCTTATCCTTCTAATCTATTTGATACTATAACTTAGCTCGAATATTACAAATTTTACATATGTTGCTTTCAGAAAGAATTCATAGTCGAAACTACCAGAATATGATAAAAGTTACCGTGTTTGTGGCTCTATGGGAACATGTAAAAGCTCGGTAACTAATACTGAAACGCTTTGGAAAGAACTTTGATAAAATTAACAAAAAAATATATATAGTTTTAATTATATAGGATAAAATTTGTTATTTCACCAGGATACCTTAACTAATGGCATAAAAATCATTTAGTTGGCTAAGTTTACTTTTATGCTTTCTACTAATTGTGCTGTAATAAGAACTATCATTTTAAAAACCAAACTTTTCGTTAACCGTTACCATATGAACGGAGAAGTTAGCAATTGAGTGGTTAACATACCATATACTTCGGTTTTATTAACCAGAATTACGATCTTTTTTCACCAGAAATGTCAATACCATAATGTACAGCAATTTTACCAGAATTTGTCTTCGTTCATAGCAGCTTTTATTTTCAGTTGTTTACATTGCTGCAAATAAAACTATAATAAATTTAATTTTATTGTTCTATAATATATGTATATATAGCACAATAAAGAAAAAAAAGATAAAATGAAAAGGAGAAAAACGAAGAAAATTAGTACATTTTTTTACTGCGCATAAACTGCAAGTATATAGAACTCGTAAGTTAAGAAAGTTAAGAATATGGAGAAATCATTGAAAATATTAAAGAGTAATGAAAAGAATAGAAAAATTATTGAAGTAATATTTTTTACAAAAATAACAGAAATAAATATTAAAAAGCCGGAAAATAAAACAATGAAAATATATAATCTCTTCATCAGCTCACACGATTATTTCCGCAAAAAGGAGTGCTTTCTAAAATTTTATCAATATAGCTTTAGCAAAATATATCAATACAGTAGTATGAGAAGCACTATTGAAAAATAATTCTGAAATTTTCAGAATCTTTCATTACATTTTAATTCTAAAGTTATCAGTTAATTAAGCCATAATATATGCAAAATGTCCTTATGATATTTTTTTAATATGTGCTTTGATAAAATGGGGTACTTTTTTTTCACATAACTGTCTTATTCCCAGGGGATAAAGGTTTGAAAAAGAACAAAAAGAAATGTTTTATTCTAATCGAAATATTTATCGTTTTCAATTTTCTAAACTTTGAAGCAATTTTTCAGTTTTTTAACATATCTATTCCTACAATGGGTGGGGAAACTACCAGAAAAATAAAATAAGACTATCAACATTTTGTGAGGTCAAATTTTTCTGGTATATTTGAAATTTTGAAACAACATCTACTGTTTGATGGAGCCTTTCTTTTATACTTTTTTCATTTCAAAAATGTAAAGAAAAATGTATTTTTGGATTGTGTCGAGTGGAAATTTAAGCCCATTTTTCTTATATCTTTCGATTTTTCCTTCTGAAGGTGGAGAATTTCTTAACTTCTTTTCTGATTTAGAAGTTTTGAGAAAGAACAGGAAAAAATGGTAACATGTTATTGGATTGCAAAGTTTAAGAGAAACCCGACACCATTTTATAAATATATTTTTCTGTTATGATTTGCTGACAGATTTACAGTTAGAAATGGAAGATACTTTGATAAATATTTGTTAGATTATTTACCTAGGAGTATTTTACGTAAATGTTAACATAATTGATTTTTTTTTATATCGCTTAACATTATAGTTATTGTTAAATAGATTAATAATTCTTTTGTCATGCATTATAAAAACCTAATTAATTCTGAATTTCATCTTTATTTATTACATTTTCAAAAATTTATTCGTATATTTTTTTACTCAGGCTCTTATAATTATTTTCACTTAAATAGTAACAAGTAAATTTTTTTAATTGCTTACTAGAGACTTTTCTGTTTTCGTTTGGCAGTAGATTTGAAGTCTAAAATTGAAAAATACTTTCATAAAGATACGTTAGATTATTTACGTACACTATAGGTACTTTTCACGTATGTAGACATCAATGGCAATAACTGCACACCAAAGTGATGTTTCAACAAGTGTTCCACTACACCAAAACCAAGTCTAGTTCCTGGTTTGATAGATTTTCAATTGACAGATTTATGCAACTCTTATGAGGACAGAAATATTTTCAGTGTATGTATGAAACATACATGCATTTTATAACAGATATGAGTAGCTTGCCACATTAATTCGACAAAAAAATTGTCAAAAAGTTTTTTATCAATTAATAAGCAGGATTGAAACTCATTTAGCATTAAATAGGTCATGCCAAGTTTTCAAATTCAATCTAGAGGAACTCACATTTCTTCAGCACTCATTTGTCAAATAAATTACCATCTTGGCCGCCATATAGTCACTATCTTAAAATTCAGCAATTATTCGCCTTTAAACTTTTAGTAATTGTACAAAAGCATTTGTTATACTTTTAAAACATGCACCAGTATCATTTTACGCAATTTAGTTGAATGGTTTAAATTTACTCAAATCATTCTCCAAATTTATGGAGCTCTGAAAAACCATATCTTCATCACCGACGAGCTGCTGATTAGTGTAAGCTTGATTAATTATTGGTGTTAAAGTATAAATACTCCCTTTGAAATGTGTGAGAAATAAACTAATGAGTAGCTCAATATTTAGAGTTTTTCAACACCAAATTAGGATATATATTACACCAGTTTTTACAGTGTAAACTGTAGCAAAATTCGATAAACCCTTAATTAGTATTTGGTGCAAAGTTTCTCATTATCCCAAGGTTTAGTTAAATGAAAGATCACTTTATATTAGTTACACCATAAATAGTGAAGTATGATCGAGAAATACTTCCATAGTGTAACTAATTGCACCATAATTTGGTAAAATACACAAAACTTTGTCGGTGACTATAAACTGAACGATATTTGTTTACGACGCCATGTTTTCTTAACAACTCGGTCTCGGTGTATCGGGACGACTAATGCATGTTATTTCAAGTATCAATTTATTTAGGTAGGTAGATGTTTTATTTGCATTAATTAAAGTTCATTTCTTTTATGCTGCCTTTTTAAATTTGGCTTGTGGTATAAAATGATTAGAAGCAAGTCATAAAATAAATTACTTCAGGTAAATAGCAATCTTGGCCTGAATTTGAGTGCCTTAAAAGTACCTAATAATGGTACAACCTTCCTCTACATTTACAAAAAAAAGAAGAAAAATAGGTGTATTGTTTCTTGAAGAAAAAAATCTATTTTTGGTAAAACCTTCGACTGATGTTTGGAGCTAGTGAAAACACCAAATATGGTAAAATTGAGCTTCATTTCATCTAGCCTGGAAATTAATATCAATATTTAGCGCAGCGTGGCTCGGAAACTTGAGCATTGCAGGGGTATTTTATATAAATGTTAATATTGTTAAGAAATTTGGCTAACACTGCACTTACAGTTAAATATATTAAATATTTTTTTTACCTTTACCTTTCCTAATAGTATCCTACACTGTTAAAATTTTCATTCTAAAATTATGGTAAAATAACTGGCAGTTATCTGTCCATCTGATTAACCGTAAAGTTTAGGGTAAAGAACATTTTTTTTTAAAACTATACGGTTTTTTAACCATTTACTGCTAGCATTTTTCAAAAACGTAAGAAAAAAAGAATTATTATTTTACTATACATGGGAGCTCGGCTTTTCGTAAGGTAATGGGCATTGAAGAGTGCTGGACACTGGAAATTCTTCATGTGTTGAGCGGAAAGGAGGAAATATTTCGGTGTCAATATTAGGACTTGAACTCCAGTTCTGCCTGTCACGAGATTGATGCATAAGCCCTCTCGGCTACGATATGTCAGTAGTTGCAAAGAACTAAGTAGCTTCATTTGGTGGCTGTAGTTGGTGCGATAAAATTCGGGATGTTTAACCGTATTAGGTGAAAGCAGTTAATAAACAGTTTTTCTCAAACTTAACAGTTTGATTACCATTTTATTTATGGTTATTTGACTGTTTTGATTAAATAAATAAAATAACCATTCAATAAATAGTTATTTAACCATTTTTTATGAGAGAAATTTCTGACAGTGTAATAATTTCCTATTTTAGCTTTTATTCAAGAAGTGCTAATCTTATATTTTCTTCGACTGTTGATATTATATTTATTTGAATAGCATTCGCAAATTATTATTTTGAAACTGCAGACTTTTATATCAAATGACATTGAAGAAATATGCATCTCAGAATAATTTAAAATAAGTGTATACATGTCACTTGTGTTGGTTTTAAGAAAGGTTATAATTTAAATTACTAATCTTTAACAGCTTGAGAATTATACACTTGAGATATTATATTAAAATATACTTTCAACAAAGTTTACGCTAAAATGATTAGTTTCAAAATGTTATGCGTGTTGCGGGCAACAAATTTACTTTACATCAAGTTGCTTAAATATATTTCTAACATAAAAATTATACTTTCCTCATTTAAATGCATTGCAGGATTAAGGTATATCATGATCTGTAAGATTAATTATGCAACTAACATATAGTTTATGCAATGACATATCTTATTTAAGAATATGTAATAAGTATTTTTAATATGATCGAGTGAAACATTTTGCAATCTTGATTTGACTTGTTTTTTTTTATATATCACATAATATTATACATATTAAAATAGCCATAATGCAAGTTAAATATCTAAAACTGATTGCCAAACAGCTATTAATACTAACCAAGGTGTTTCGTAATTCTCGCTACAATATCGCATAATCGTTACCATATACAAATCCGTCATTTAAATTTTGTTTTCAAAATAATCTATTTCACATTAGTTTGCTGAAGAATGTACTGAAACGGAGAAAGTACCAAATTTTAAAGGATATAAAAATACTACATTATTTCATTTTTTACAGCATTATTAATTAAGTTTTAAATTATCATTAAAATAATTCCATTTGAAAATATGGATAGGTATACTTATCATTTTGCACAAATGTTTTAATTTATTTTTTTATTTCTTAAAAATTAGGAAGCAGAGCTGATTCTTTCCTGCTGCTACCAAGGAGCTCTCTTGATAATAATTTTTCAATAATTTTAATGACTTCAATAGTTTTTAAATAATCGCATAATGGTGAACAAAAATTGCGATGACCTGAAGGTGACGTTAATGGTAACAAAGAATATATTATAGTAATTAGAAACCGGGTTTCCGTAAAATTAAACGAACATTTTCACCAAAACAAAAGACACTCAATTCTATACTTTAACCATTTGTTCCCCCCAGTTTTTTTCCTTTAATGAGTTGAAGATACTTACTTGAAATAAATGCATGCATCAAAAAAAAATTCTTTTGAATGCTCTCTTGTTTCTTATATCTAACATCCGAAACTTTTTTTTATGATTTAGTGATCTATTTTTATGCAGAAAAAAAAAACTTTTCTTGATAATCCCTGATACTTTTGAATTTCACCAGCGAAAGTAAGTTTGTATTTTTAATTTATTTATAAAATATTCATCACTTAAAAAAATAAAAATAGTTGAATTAACTTGCTCTTGATGATTTAGCATTGGAGACTTTATCGTCTATGTTGGCAAAAAAGAAAAGTGCCTAATCACTTATTTGAAATAACATTTACAATTAAAGCTTCAATGTCATAATAAATTTGTCCGGTTGCGATTAATTATTCATCCAGAATTGGCATTTAGTAGCTATAAAATCCTGTTGGACTGCAAAAGAGATTAATAAAAAATAATGTGAAAAGTTAATGATGTTCCACATTTTTTTTATTAATTACTAAGGGAATATCATGTTCGCTGCTGCTCTCCGAACCCACTCCACAATTATTGTTGTTTCTTGGCTTCAAGGTTTGTTCTTGACACTCTTCACTGAAAATAAGTTTGGTGAAAATTTTTAGATTATGGTCAGATTTATCGTGTTTTTGGCTCTATGGAATCCCTAGAAAGCTCTGTATTTTTGACTGAAACGCTTCGGTAACGAGTTTGATAAATTTAATAATAAAATATGGTTTCATAAGGTGTGGTAAAATTTTGTAATTTTATGATGATACCTTAGAGCATAGTATAAAACTATTTATCCGTTTAAATATACTTTCCAGTAATGAAACCTTTACTAAGTGTGGGGTAACAAGACTTATAATTTGGAAAACTATAATTTTAGGGAAATCGTTGAATGAGAAAATTACGAAATGTATTTCTTAAATGCCGTATATTTTAAATTTATTAGCCAGAAATATGTTTATTTTTGCCAAAAATGTCATTATCAGATAGTGCGGTCATTTTACCAGAATTTGCTTCTGTGTGTGAAGTTGAAACTAAGCCCCTAAATTATATATATTACCGGCAAAGTATGAAACCTCGGCATTGTCTAGAATGCCAGATGGTTTTAGGCAAGAAAGTATGAAATGTGAGAATTATTACATACTTTCCCTAGGCATTGTGTATAATGCCTAGGCATTCTATAGAATGACAAATGCTATTTAGGCAATGTATGAAATAAACGTCCAGATGAGGTTATTATGTAAATGACGTGCATGTTACTGTGAATGACCGAAATAGGTGGTTGTTGACTTTCACCGGTGAATGTTGACAATCACATAGTCGCTTTGGTGAATGTCCAAAATATTTATTACATCCGATTTGATATCAATTTATTCATGGATATAATTACATTTATTCGTTATTTTAATACTTACTGACGATAGATTAGAAGAAACATCAGTGTTTGGAGTATCGGGCAAATATATACCTGACAATGTCACTTAACCTTGAAAAAATCATCAGTGTAGGGTATACCGGGCAAATGTATACCGGGCAGTGGCACTGAACCTTAAAAAAACATCAGTGTAGAGTATACCGGGCAAATGTATACCGGGCAGTGGCACTTGACCTTAAAAATACATCAGTGTAGGGTATACCGGGCAGTGGCACTTGACCTTAAAAAAGACATCAGTGTATGATATACCCTGCAGTGGTACTTAACTAGACCTAGTATGACTAGACCTTTGGTAAATGTCCGAAATATATACTAGGTCTAGTTAAGGGCCACTGTCCGGTATATCCAACACTGATGTTTTTTTAAGGTTCAATGCCACTGCCCGGTATACATTTGCTTGGTATACCCTACACTGATATTTTTTTAAGGTCAAGTGCCATTGCCCGGTATATATTTGCTCGATACTCTACTCCAAAAACTGATGTTTCTTCTAATCCATCGCCAGTAAGTATTAAAATATCGAATAAATGTAATTATATCCACGAATAAATAAATATCAAATCGGATGAAGTTTTGAATTTGCCATTTTTGAATGGCATTTTGAAGAATCGGAGATGTATTTTATACTTTGACGGTTTCTCATTTGGCATTCTAAAGAATGCCTAGGAAATGTGTGAAATATAAATCATTTCATACTTTGCCGGCTAATTTGAGGCATTCTATACAATGCATGGGCATTCTGTACGATGCATAGGCATTCTAAACAATGCCGGATTTCATACTTTGCCGGTAACACATATATTAAAAAGAATTCTGTGTATGCTTACTTTACGTCCATCCCTTTCTACTTTCAGTTTTAACATTTTACTGATTATTAAGATCTATTAGTAAGCATAAATAATTTTGCCTTAGTAAAAATGTTTTAAAATACCATTTAAATTTAAAGGTATATTGTTATTACAAATGTGGTGAGAACAAAAACAAAAAAAACTTATATGAATCTGTTTTTATATTAAAAAATATGTCTGACTTCAGCAGTGAAAAAAATTATGTGAAGAAGCTTTTTTGTGATAAAGAATAAATATTGAATTAATTGAAAATTTTTTACTGACCAAAAACAAAAACCCCCTCTTGATTTTTTTCATATTGAAAAATATGATAAACATTACGAGAAAGCAAATTAAAATCAAGAAACTTTGTTTTTGTGCTACAAAAAATCTCGAAGTATTTTTGGCTAAACACCAATTTTAATTTTTTTATGACCAAAAACAAAAAACACCGTCTTAATTTTTTATGTTGCAAAATATAATAATTACCACTATTGAAAAAAGTAGGAAAAAAGGGGTGCTTTTCCTACCCAAACTATCTTTTTTTTAGATTTCTTTTGTTGAATGGCAACCTGTATGCCATGATGAGAAAAGAGAATTACAATTTCTGCGAAGATTTATTAGGGACACCGTTTAAAAAAAGTTTTTACTTGTCCTTTTTTTCATTAATTAATTGAAATTTAGCTTATTTTTAAAAAAATATGTTTATTAATAATAAAAAAAAATTTATGTTTTTTATTTCTTTCTATCTAATTGATTTATAATTGATGTATGTCACAAATTTCATGATCAAACGTATAAATAAAAAAAGAGCTGGAAAGAGAATAAAAATAGACAACGGAACAGAATTTTGCAGAATTTATTCCTCCCTTATAAAAATAATTTTAAAAAAAATATTCGTCAAAATTTGTAATTTGCGCTCACATGACTTGAAAAGAAATATAATTTGAACTTGTGAATAAAATGTAGACAATAAGAAAAATTTCCCTAAACTTTTACTTATTTCAAATTCAACAATTTTCATAGAACATTAATTTTAATGCTTTTCTCTTAAAACATAAATTTACATCACCATCTTAAACATCGCGTGGAATTAAATACGTATAAATGATTTCAAGGAATTTCTTAAAATAAAAAACAAGAAACTTACATTTTTTATGAAAAGTCTGAATAAGATTTTTTTTGCTTCAGTAAATGAGGTAAAACGTTTTCTTCACTATTAAGTGAATTCAAATTGAAATGACAAAAGATGAATATTTAACATGAAATTTTTAAAATTTTTTACTACCATAGAAAAGATAAATTAAAATAATTTGTTTAAAAGTGTTTGAAAATTTTCAATTCACGTTTCTTTAAGTTATTGTCAGAATTTGAATGCCCAGACTTTAAGCAATTCATATATTTAATATTCGATTAATCTGACTATATTTAATTAATTCGTCAAAAATTATGCAAAATTGAAGTTGACTCTTATTAAGGTGAGTCTACATATTTCTCGCTATTAAATAAATAAACAGTACTTTAAAATGATCAAAGTATTTATGTGTGCGAAAAATTGTATTGAACTCTTTCAAAACTTATGGATCTTAAGAAACTTCCAGCACTTGATTTTAAAAATGTTATTAATCAAAATGTTTCACAATGAGGTGTGTTAATTAATATTCTAAATATTTTCGATTCTACACATTTCTTAACACAGGGCTTAACATGTTACAAATATGCCTGGGCACATTTCTTTTCAGAATTGTAAACAATATTAAAACTGTTTTTCGACTCACTGAAGAAATATTCAAACAAACATAAATTACTTTACTTTTATTCATATGTAATATTTCTACAACAGGATGCATGTACAGGATGCCTTAGAATTAAGTGGTCTTAGTATCCTTTGCGTCTCATTTAACTTCGTAGCAAAAGTTTCAGTTTTAATTTAAAACTGAAACTAATGAGGACTTCATTTCACGCGGAAACCTTTGAATCATAAGACCATGGATTTTAAGACTGTGTGCATTTGTTGCGTGAGCAAGTTACAATTGGTACCTTGTGTTGGAAACACATTTTCAGTTTTCTAAAGCAAGGCAGTATTTTATTATGATATTAATTACAATGACAAAGCTGTTTTTATTTTACTGATTTTGATGCTTTATAATATTATAGATTGCATCTGATTATTTTTATTTTAAATGTTGTGTTGACAAATAAGTTCCTAAATGTTTTTTTTTTAAGTTTTAACATTCCTCATGCCATTAACTGTTTTTGGAATAATGTTTAAAAACAATTGATAAAGGGCGAATTCGGACATTCATATGTATTAACAGAAATATTCGGAATTTTAACGCAGATTTATATTTTATTCCAGTTAACTTATGTTAATTTTCAAGTCATCTAAACGGAATGTCAAAAGTTTTTTTTTAAATTTTTTTAAAGGAATTTTTGACCTTTAAATTTTGCTTTTAATCTAGGTTCTAAGAATATAAAAGCTGCTCTTGACATTTGTAATTGTATACAGAGGATACCATAGTTTAAGGAATCCTTCGTGATTAGAATAACATGTTTAATTAGTATGATAAGTTTAATTACTATGTTTAGCTTGATCTGAAATACCCATCTCTTTCTGGTCTTAAGTTGAGTTCAATGAAAAGATATCAACCCGTTTCCTATTTTTGACGTTATATTACGTCCCGGAATTGTTTTTGGTGGAGCATTTTGTTCCTTACGTCTTTCCTGCATGCTAGCAAATAGTAAACATTTCCTGCATATCAGAAAGAAAAGCAAATAGCAAAGTTTACCTGCATGTTAGCAAAGGGAAATAGAAAAGTAAGTAGCAAAGGTTGTCTGTGTGTTTGCAGAGAGAATTATAAAAGCAAATAACAGCAAAGATTGCACGTAATAAGAGAAATAGAAAAGCAAATAACATAAAAACATGTGAGGTGTTAAGCCAATTTTTGCACTATAGTTTGTTGTTGTTTTTAGATATAAATTTTTAAGATTTTTCTAGTTCTGAATTTTTTAATCAAGTTAACAATCTATTTTCTAAATTAGAGCTAAAACTAGAAATAGCTCGATTTCCTCCAGACATAATTTGTCCAACTATATTCTTTAAAGCGAACTTGCAAAAATTTCTGCAGTTCTTTGCAATTCTCCTCTCTAAACTCACAATTTTTAAGTATATAATCAAGTAATGTTATTATTTATATCAATTTAGATCAATTTTTTTAAACAAGCATTCCTATACAGAGTGAAGGAATTTAGCGTATTGATGTATAAATAAATTTAAATATCAGTTTTTCTCTTGCTTAAAAGTAAGAAACCAAAATCTTAATTAAAAATATACTCTTAAAAAGTTTTTTCATTTTTATTTCTCTTTTCAGTCTAAAAGACTAGAATCTAAATATTTATGTATGCACTAATAAATATCAGATCTATTTTCGGGAAAACCCTTGATAAAAATAACATCAGCAGTATGCTTATATTCTTTTTACGCCAGTATTTAACAGAATTTATCCAAAAGATAAGTATCTGAGAAAGATTATTTAGCTTAATAAAAAGAAATCTAAAACTTCTTCTTAGTATATAATAATTAAACATCTTCAATTTAAATTGGAAGCATGGAGACATTACAAGTAAGCAAAAATTGTGACAAGAATTATGCATCATTTTAACGAACTAAAAATTATCTTTCAGTAGCTTTTTTGAAAACAAAATATAGAATTGGAATATTTTTTTATCATTATTTACTTTTCCAGTTTATTTGGTTAAAAGAAAAGAAAAAACGGTTATGCATGAATAGTAAAAAATAAATAAATAAATTATTTTCCAAACAAATCTTGATAGAAATCACATCAGAAGTGCACTTGATTTGTCTTTAAGCAACGTTACTCAACCAGTATTTAAAAAGAAAAGCATCTAAGAGGAAATTGCATTTAATTTATATAAAATGCTTTTTTATTAATGAAGCATTTTCCATTTAAATTAAAAGTATGGTGACATTCAAGATAAAATAACAGTCACAGTTAAAATAAATTAACTGTGACAAGAAATATGCATTATTTTAGTTAACCCGAAAATAATCTTAGAAATTATTTTCCAAATAAAAACTCAAGTGCGTGCGAAACAGTAGCATTAATGAGGAAAAGAGACAAAAGATTTTGAACTTAACTTAAAAATGTTTTAAATCAAATCTTCTTTTGTATTTTTTTAATATTTTTTTCTTCTATTACACTCTAGAGGCCAAAAAACAATAAGATGGAAAAAAATTCCTTTTCATTTTGTCTTATCTTTTTCAGACAGTAATGAACTGTTAGTTGAAAAATAAATTATCCTTATGTAAACTAAATGAGCATGGTAAATGATTTAAAAGGCGGATTAAAAAAAAACTACTACAATGACCTTCATTTGAGAAAAAAAAATTCAAATCTTAAATGATTTTTTTCACAGAAAAAAAAGCTTACATTGTTAAAAGTTTGACTGTGAACGATCAGGTTTTTTCTCGAAAGATGTTTACTGAAAGCAATAAACAAGTACATAAACTAATTGTTTTATTTATAAACAGATTAATAAAAAAAAGTGCCTTCGATCAATATTTTAAAAATGCATCATAGGTCTTAAGGTTTTAATGCATTAAAATAATTACATGGTGAAAAAATAATGGTAAAACATTGAAATTTCTATAAATTTTATTAAAAGAAGACGTAAGAGCTTATTTATTTTAGAAATTTTAGACATTCTGATTTTTCTTTGAAGATAAATTTCTTTCCAATTTCTACTTTTTTTTGGAATTCGCTTAATGAAAAATAACTAATATTAATTTATTATTGATTGCAAAAGTTTTATAAAAGCATAGGGGAAAATGTTGTATTTAGGATCTATGTTGCTTATACTTTAAATCAGAATGAGGATTGATAGATACCAAATTTTCATTCAGTATAAAGCAAAATATCTACCATTCTATGGGAAATAAGTTCTTATTGTTATAACTAAAATAAGTGTATTTTTGCTGTACCATGGACTAATTTCTTAGTTGTACTTTGGCCTGGTCTCAGGTTAGAGCAACATGGGCTGCTGAATATCAGTTAGCACCACTATAGTTCCCTGATGACTTTGCTGCACTGTAAGAAACTTAAGATTATCTTAATGACAAAAATGGTGGCAACTACTTTACTCCTAAAGCGCACCAACACATTACGCTAAACTTTTTCCTTTACAAAATTTTTAATGTTGTAACACACAACATATAATTGCTACACGTATATGAGATTTTTGATCAATTGTTTTTATTTTCTTTTACTAAATTCTTAAAAATAAATTACTTTAACATGATTAATCGAAGTTCAAAAATTTTATTTTTAGTAGTTCTAAAAGAGATTAATACTAACATATTTCAATTCTAGTAATATAGTGACAATATTTTAAATAAGGATTCCTTCAAAATATAGACTAGCTGCATTTAATAATTTCTAGCATAATGTTATTTCTTGGAGCAATTTATGGTATTTAAAATTTCTCACACTCAAGCTACTTTCTCCTGCACTTACACCGAAGAGCCATTACGTTATGACCACCCTGCTAATAACATATAGGACCACCTTTAGCCCTCAGAACTGCTAGCACCCGCCATGGCATTGGTTCCACAAGGTGCTGATAGGTAGTCTGAGGTATCTGGTACCTAGCGCTCACCAACTGGTCCAGCAATTCCCTCCCATTGTGAGGGAAAGCGTGGCAGCACGAATTTGGTTTTCCAAGTAGGACCACGAATGCTCTATTGGATTAAGGTCAGGTGAATTTGGGGGCCAAGACATGGCTTGAAAGTCATTGGAATGTTCCTCGAACCAATCCATGACGATTCGACCCTTATGACACGGTTAATTATCCTGTTGGTAAACATCATCCCCCGCAGGAAAAACTGTTGCTATGAATGGATGAACCTGGTCTGCAACTATGTTCAAGTAGCTTTCAGACGTCAGGGATTGTTCTATGAGGATTATGGGTCCTAATGTGCCCCATGAAAACATTGTTTCTGGGCAAGAAACCAAGAAAACCTGGGCGAACCCATTGTTCGAGATAGAGGGTGGTCATAATGTAATGATTATTCGGTGTATATCTTAGAGGGATCATAAAACTATCATAAAAATGTGCGGTATTTGATGCAGTTGTAATCGGCTTCACTTGTACTCGTAAAAATTTTTTTACCTATAAAAGGGTATTAAAATGATAATCTATTAAAACTGCACCAATTACCACTATGACAGTAGCACCTATTACCAAAATTAAGCATCAATACTAGTATGGCAACTGTTTACCCTCTTTTAAGCAAATTAGTGTCGTTTTTCCGTTAATTTACTTTCAATACATAGTCAACGAATTAGTTCCACTTTACTCTTAATTTTGCTTTCCAGTTCACAACTTTTCAATTAAAATTTAAAATACCGTTGATTTTAAGCTATTTAGTTTTATAGTAACACATTTTAAAAGCATAATTATTAATAAAATAAACGCGTGGTTTCAGATAACCTTAGAAATATTAATCTGGTGATGTAGTACGCTTGGGCTATCACAATCACGTTTATTATTCAGATAACCTGGAAAAAAGAATAGAAAAATAATTAAGTAATACAGAGCGAGCAATAAACTAATTCTTTTGATTAGAGTTATAACCTAGCAAACATAGTTAGTGTTATCTTTAAAATATTTGAAATACTTAATCGTTAATAATTTTGATTTATAACAATGGAATCCACTGAATATATTGAATCCGGTATGCAGACACAAACAAGCACACAAATTCTTTATATAATTACATCTATAGATAAGTGGAATTACTTTTTAATTTAGTAATTTAAAGATTCCATTAACATTAAAT
Source organism: Parasteatoda tepidariorum (assembly GCF_043381705.1). Classification (NCBI taxonomy): domain Eukaryota; kingdom Metazoa; phylum Arthropoda; class Arachnida; order Araneae; family Theridiidae; genus Parasteatoda; species Parasteatoda tepidariorum. Next base: position 64,441,634 of record NC_092207.1, read on the forward strand.
TTTCTCAGTTTTATAGAGGACTCTGAAGTCTAAATATGCCATTTTTGAAAAAAATAGCAACGCATTTATACACTAAAAAATGACAAATGAACATGAAAATAATAAATTGAAGATCAAGTAGGAAGAGCGATTTATTTCGGTAATAGCTGATTATTAGAAGAACCCCCCCCCCCACCAAAAAAAAACTACGGAAGTGCACAGTTAGAAACCATTTTTATCCAGCACGGCCATTTTTATTACTCTCTGGCGGAACCGATATTCCACGTTATTGATTTTTCAAAATTTAATAATTCTCAAATGCAACAGATGGTGACCAAATCATCTTTTTGGCGAAAAATTGACATAAACTTAATCGATCTTCAATTAGCGTTGTAAATATCATATTGCACTGTCTATTATATTGTAAATACATATTGTACAGCACATACAAAACTTGTAAGATCTTGAGACCGACAAGCGAACGAATTATTGAATTACACTAGTAAGACTGTCTGTGAAATATATGCTAAAATGTTTGGAAGTGTTCAATATTTTCTTAGCGAGTTTGAATGAAAGAAAATAATACAGATTTAATAGTAGGATGCCGTATTGCAATGCAATTGAAAAAACAACGTAATTTCTTCAGCATTGATGTCGAGAAAAGTGGCTCTCTACCCTGCTAATATAATCAACTTTGAGATGAAATTTCGTAAAAAAATAATATTTTTTTAATGTAATATGCAGCTTTTTTCAAGAAGGCGAATACGTAAAAGTTTCATCTTGAATTTTTGTCAACAACTCTTTTTTTTTTTTTTTTTGNGTCTCGGCGATGGCGTCTTTCACAAGTACCGACGGTTCTACAACTGAGCCATTCAAAACTCCAACACAGTCATTTAGGACGAATAAAGAGTTAATTTTTAATTTCCAGTAAGTCTAGTTGGACGCATCTTCCAACTTCGTGCACTGTATAAAGTTCTTCCCATCCATCGCCAAACTGTTAATCCACAAAAATGAGCAATCACTTCACCACTAACGTTAATGAAAAACAAAGTTCTACTCACGATTTGGCATATTAAAGTTCATACACGTCGTCAAAAACAGCTATCCGTGGAGTGGAGGCATGCTGGGCCCATAACCTGTTGTAATTATGAGCAAAATTAAGGTTATAGCTATTTTAAATAAATATTTAATATGAACTTTGAAAGAAAAAGAAAAGAATGATAAAAAAACTCAAATATACAAGATAGAAGTTGCCAGATTACAAAAAAGCAACTCTGCAAGATAAACAAAAATAACCTGAGGCTCGCTGATAGAATGCTCGACTAGCAACACTCTGAAGTCTAATTATGCCATTTCTGAAAAAAATAACATCGCATTTATACACTAAGAAATTACAAATGAACAAAAAAAAATATAATAAATTGAAGATCAAGGGGGAAGAGCGATTTATTTAGGTAATAGCTGATTATTAGAAAAAAAAAACAAAAAAAAAAAAACAACGGAAGTGCACAGTTAGAAACCTTTTTTATCCAGCACGGCCAATCTTTTCACTTTATTACTCTCTGGAGGAACCGATATTCCACGTTATTGATTTTTCAAAACTTAATAATTCTCAAATGCAACAACAGATGGTGACCAAATCATCTTTGTCGCGAAAAATTGACATAAACTTAATGGATCTTCAATTAGCGTTGTAAATATTATAACGTACTATCTATTATATTGTAAATACATATTGTACCATATGTTGTACCATACATACAAGGCTTGTAAGATCTTGAAACCCACAAGCGAACGAATTATTGACTTACGCTAGTAAGACTGTGTGTGAAATATATGCTAAAATGTTTGGAAGTGTTCAATATTTTCTTAGCGAGTTTGCCTGAAAGAAAATAATACAGGTTTAATAGTAAGATGCCGTATTGCATTGTAATTGAAAAAACAACGTAATTGCTTCAGCATTGATGTCGAGCAATGTGGCTCTCTACTCTGCTAATATATTCAAGTCTGAGATAAAATTTCATAAAAAAATAATATTTTTGTGATGCAATATGCAGCTTATTATACAAGAATGCTTATTTATCACCAACTCCTTTTTTTTCTTTTTTTTTTTTGCATGACAGTACCTAAGCTTATAAATACGTAGCCTTTGACAGACTGATAATTTTGAAATATATCGATGAAAATCTTTGACATCATGAAGAAATTTAATAGAGATCTAAAGATTTAAGTTTGGTAATTTTTTTAAAAGAAGATATAGATATAGTTCAGGAAATTCTCAGGTAATATTCTTTGCATAAAGGACTTTTCTCTGAACTATGCTTCTTCTAAAGAATCTAGGTTGCGTATCTATTTAAAAAGTCGTTTATAATATTCGACTTCTTAAAGAGACCGCTTTGAAATTTCAGATATTGCGACCAATTCGTTTCCTGTTAAGTACTAAAAGAAGTATTGATAACAGAATCTTTATATTGCATAAATAATCTACATTAATATAAAATATTTTTTTTTAATCATTTCTCGACAAGGATTCATTTTGAGTTTTTGGTTCAAAAGAGTTTTGAAACTGGACTAAAAAAATTATTTTATGTCTTTGGGTATCATGTGCCAAGTTGTACTTCAAAGATTTATATTATATTAACTTGTCAAACAAAAATAAAGAGTTTATACAAATTTATTGGCTTTTGTACCATTAAATAGCGTTCATATTGAAATGAAAGTTTAATTTAAATCAATTGCAAATGGAATTCAAGTAACTTTAGCAAAATGTTTTAATTTGTGTTTTTATTACTCTAATATAAAGACCTTATTCCCCCAAAAACATTAAAAAACGCCATTTTAATGTTTGTTTTTTCAATATTAAAAGCACAAAAAAAGCATTAATTAAAAAAAGCACAACTTTAAAAAAAGCATAATTAAGTGATAAATACAAATACATACAAATTAAATTTCAAAAAAGCAGAGCATTTACAAATTAAATTTCAGCAAATCTAGAAAAATGTTCATTGCGTTCTCCACGAAGGCAAATTTCGCCCAATAGTTTCTTTGTCTTCTGAATTGGATTCAAAATTAGAAGGCTACGTAGTTGAACATTAGTTGTCGTAAACCCAAAATTGAATCGGCTGTTCAACGAAGGGTTAGTAAACAACGTTCATTGAAAAATATTTAAAAATCATTTTTTTCGCAAATTAACATATATTTTTTTTGTTTATTTGTCAAATGGCAATTACATTAGCCGTTAGGCCATTAAACTTCTTGCTTACCAATAGCGTTGAAATATGCAAGAAAAATCTGTCAGTGCTTCACACTCGTCCAAATGTTCTGCCGTCATTGGCCGTCCACTATCACATATAACACACAAAGGTGAATCGGCTAGTCCAATGCAAAATAATCTAGGAGCCATCGGCAAGCGGCAAAGCTGTAGCAGATTTTACGTTACCCAGCGTGCACCAACGAGGAGGCCTGCTACTTTATACCCCTTCACAAATTGGCAATTCTAATTATATATTAGTACTTTAAAAGTCATTATTTTTTTCTATGTTTGTTTCTTTGAACACGAACAAAAAATTTCTGGTAAAATTAACGTACTGTATGATAATGATACTTCTGGTAAAAAAAAAGAACGTAAATTTGGTTTATGAAACTAAATTGCATGGTATTTAAACCATTCATTTAGTCATTTTTCCCTTTAGATGGAAGTGGTTTACCAAAAATTCTGGTTTTCATAGTTATAGTTTTTATTATAACGTATTTAGGGAAAAATATAAAACTGAAAAGTAAATTTAACCAAATAAATAGTTTTCATGCCATGCACAACGGTTTCATAATAAAAATACTAAATTTTACCACTTTTACCAAATTTATTACAAGTTATAAAACCATATATTATTATTAGTTTTACCAAAGTCATTATCAAAGCGCATAGGTAAAAATTACCAAGATTTCTAGTGTCCCTATACGGCTAGAAACACGGTAAATTTCACCATATTCTGAAAGTTTTGACTATAAATTTTATCAGGGAATGAAGAAGTAATTTATGCTATTATTTTAATGCGAAGAAGGTTCATTGATAGATTCCCTTTCTACTTCTTCAGTTCATAGATCAAATAAAAAACTTCACAGCATAACTATTATCATATTTTTTCGTCCACAATCAAAATCGACAAACATAAATTTCGATATACATTAATCACTTATTAATAAAAATACTGTGTTTTCCGCCATCAAAAAATAAATTTAGTAACCGAATAGCTTAAGCCTTAATAATACAAGCTCTTTCAGTGCGAAATGATTGGACGTAGTTCAATATTCATGTTTAAGAAAATTCACTAAACTTGGTCATAACTTTAGTTCATGAAAATGGAATCATATGTCCATTCTCTTAAATTTTTTTCCCGTTTTTCTTTTAATAAAGTATTTTGAACTATGTCTAAAATAATAAGTTCACTGACGGTTAGTAGTAAAGGAAAAAGTAATCTATTAATAGAATTAATAATTTCCCTTTATATCTATTACTTAGAACAAGGTTTTAAGAAACCCATTTATTTATAACTCGATTCAATTGAATATAAATGGGGTTATTATATTATAGGACACATGATCGCACTTATTCTATTTCATTTCTAACAATTCTTTATCTTTTTCAATTCTGAGAATAGTTAAAATTAAAAGTATTAAAAATAAAAAATTGAAAAGAGGAATGAATTTGAATTGTTAACTTACTTTTGAAGGCATTTAGTTTATTACGTTTGCTTCAACTAGGAATAAGAAATAGCATATACTCTTTATTTTAAAAACTAAATAAAATACTTTAAGATGATGGCCCCAAAATTATGTTTTAAAAGTACGCTTTTAAATCTGGCAATAGAATGCAAATTTTATCAGATTAACTAGTTTAGCTTTAGAACTTGCAGATTATTTTTCGTACAACGCAACTAAAGCTGTTCATTAAACGATTGCTTTAACATGTGGTTACTTAGGATAAAAAGGCAAAGACAGAAATATATGTTTACTTCTTGAGTTTATTCAGTTTGTTTATTTTATGAAAAATGAAAATATAATGTAAAAAATAAAATATCAAAAATCACTGCATTTGGTTTAGACTTAAAAAGAGAAATCAACAATATTTTTTAATCTTAATTTTTTATAGCATTTATAAAGAGATCCTACATCGATTTTCTCAAAATTAAATTTAAGAAATGAAAGAAATACAGCTATTCAGTCAATATTTTTTAATGCAATTCACTTGTAGAAAATAATTCTAGTAAAAATATCGAAATGTGTTAATGACATTGCTGGTAAATAACAAAACCTACACGTCTGGCTATAAAAATCAAAATATGCGGTAATCGAACCATTCATTTTTAATTTTTTCGTTGCATATGGTAACAGTTTAACGGAAATTCTGATTTTCAAAATTATACTTCTTATTATAATACATTTAATAAAAAATACAAAACTGAAAAGTAAATTTAACTGAATAAATGTTTCTTACATTATGCTCTGAGGCATCATAAGAAAATTTTATGAAAATAATTATAAAATACTTCTGTTAAAATTACCGTGCTTTTGGTGTTCTCATGGAGCTAGAAACACGGCAAATTTTACCATATACGGTTAGTTTCCACCATATTTTCTTCTTGGTGAAATTATTTTAGGAAGTTTTCCAATGTGACTATTTGTAAAATGTGGCTGTGAATATATTTGAATTTTATTTTTAAACTTTTTGAAAGCATATATTCCTCATCTCTTACATTCCTTGACAAAAGGACCTGTAGAGATTCCTCTAATGAAACTTTGAATTCATATTCTGAGTCATCACGTTTAACCTTGAGTCATTTCATATGTCACGTGAATCGATGATTTGGTGTTCTGTCCCTCATAGTTGCTACATACTCTCCCCTGAAATTCTTACCTAATTTCATTAAAACCTATTTTGGTTCATTATGTCAGACCTCTCAATAGCACGGGTTATGTTGAGTGTATTCAGTTTCGTAAATGTACAAACTTAGTATGATTTTAACTTTGAGTATTCTAAAGTAGCATATTATACTAATTTAGAATTACAATGATTTATTGCATTAAAGCTTTTAATTGTTGAAAGCGAGTACGTGATTTGGAATTGCAATTCTTTTCCGTTAAACGAATTTCAATTTAATGAGCAGCCTTAAACTCGTATATTACAGATTTTATGAATACAACAAATAACTCTTTTTTTTAAATGTTAAAAGAAGCATATGTCTCCAGGCGATACTTATATTCATTTAAAAAAATTACCCTTAAAGAAATGTAAACCAGCATGTTTAGTAGCTGTAAAAAAATAAGTAAAACAAAGATATTCAAGTACAGTTTTTAAAGAAGATTTTTTTCGGGCTGAAGATAATCCTTGAAAATTTGTGAGACGCTAATCGAGAAGAAAGCTCATTTTGAAAGAAAAAAGAGGACGAAAGCTTGGCAACGCAATGTAATAACAATTTTAAAAAGAAAACAATAAACATCATTTTTATTTACTACACGCTTTGTAAGAAAATTTGGTAAGTAAAACAAATTTTTGTTCTTTTCGACGATGCTAGGGGTCCATAAACACAAAACAATTGCATAATTTAGAAACATACGATAAAAGAAAACAGTTTTTTTTCTTAGTTTAAAAATGCTTGAAAAATAATTTTACTTAAAAAAAATTAAAATGCTATAATTCCTTTGTTAGTATTTTGCATCCATCATTTATCAATAAAGTTTGGGTGCAATAAATTTATAAATACAAACAATATGTTAAATTTGTTATCAATATTATATTAACCTATAAATAATTTGAAAATTTAGATATTTTTCTTTTTTATTTAAGTCGTTGATAAAAAAAATGTTCTGTATTATCAACTTCAAAAAAAATAATAAATAAATAAATAGGATAAATTGCAAAATAAGTTAATAAAATTAATCATTTTTATTTTTTATTAACGTCTATGATAAAGAAGCGATTTTCAGTATTGCACGAAGAAGAAAATTAATAGGATTAATTGCAATAAAATTAAAAATAATAAATTACTTTTACTTTTTATTATTGTTGTTGACAGAAACATGATGATCTGAATTTTTCTTAATGAAAAATTAATACAAAGAAAAGAAAGGAATCTTAGCATTGCTAGAAAATAAATAGTTTAAAGAACCTATACTACTTCACTGACTACTGTAATACAGCATCATCATTTATGCAGGGATAAGTATAAATTCCTTAATTCAACCTAAATCAATTTAATACATTTTAAACATTATCACTATTTTTTTTCTAATTAGAGTAAAATAATTTAATTAAAAAGAAAATAGATCAAACTTAAGCTTTCTCTTTAGAAGTTTAAATGAGAATGTTGTTTTATAAACTAACTTTAAAAAATCTACAATTCTTAAACTTATAACTATGTCGTTTGTTAATAATCGCAAGAAACTGAAGAGCTTCAAACTTCTTTGAAAACTTCATACGCTTCAAAAATATACAAAAATGAGCATATTGTCGACTGTCATTTAATTTTTGTATATTTTTGAGGTGCATAAAATTTTCAATCAGGTAATATCCATTGTTTGTTGTTAATCATATTAAATTTCTCTATATAACACAAAATCATAATGGTCTAACACCGTTTTCCATTGTTGTCGGCGCATTTTGATTGGCCGAAAAATCACGTGGTCGGATCCAGTTTCCCCCCATTCATTTCCATATCGTTTAGGTTGTCATCAGCATAAAATTAACAAAAGTCGTAAAGGTATTATTTTCCTTAAAATATTTTTGTATCCCTAATTTAAAGTTATTTTCCAGTACTGCTATTATTAGCGAAAATTTTAAATTATGGTTGTGAACTCATCAAATTTGTCTGAATAATATAATGTTATACAAATATAAATGCTATTTTAAAAAATGATAATTAGAAAAATCACTTCTATTCACCAAGAGATCTAAATGTTTATAATACTAACAGATAGTAATATTTGGATGTGGGAGTAGAGGCGCGAGTGCGTAAGTAAACAGAATTCTTTTTAATACATACATGTTAAGTGAATAATTTTAACTTTAGTAGAAAAACTATTTTCTGCCAAGAAAAAACAATTATTGCGCAGCAATCATCGGGGTTGGTGAGCGGTAGCGAACAGGGGGCTTAGCCTCCTAGTACTACATGCAAATTCAACTATAGCTGATATGAACGTGCCAGTAAAGTAACGTCAGCTCAACGATAGTATCCTGAACTGGCGAACGAAAGCAATCTGTCTTTGTTGTCAATCATATTGATGCACGGTAGACAATGTGAATTGTGATATGAAAGCGTCAGCGAATTAACCTCAGTGCAGCTAGAGCAATCTGAACTGGTGAGCAATAGAAATCTGTCTTTATTGTCATTTGCTGTTTATAATATCGATGCACTTTGCCTAACGTGAGGTTTTTATGAAATGAGAGCAACCGTAAATTACATTAATGCAGCGATAGCAATCTATACTGGTGAACAAAAGTAATATGTCCTTGTTTTTCTTTTACGTTAATCCTATTGCAGGCAAAGTGAGTATCGGTCACAATAACGTGTCAGCGAAGTAAAGACAGTGCAACAGTGGCAATTTATAAGAGTGAACTATAGCAGTCTATAAATAATAGCATCGCATATACAGTGTAAGAAAAGTGAACGACCAATTATTTGAATGACTTTGTGAAATAATGCTGCTATAACAATCCGTGCTGATAAACAATATCAATCAGTTTCTGTTCCTTGTTGTTAATCGCATCAGATATACTACAGATAAAAAGAACTGTTTGTAATATGAACTTGTCGGAGAAGTAACACCAGTGTAGCAGTCTGTACTGCTACACTAGGCGTTACAGCCCCTCCTAAAAGGGCGTTATTAACCCTCACCTAAATAATATGTAAAAGAGAGCCGTGGTGGCTCAAGGGATAGAGAGCTCTCCATCCAAATGAGATGAACCAGGTTTGAATCCCATCGATGGCTAGGCGATATAAATTCCGCACCTGGCTCACACAGACAACAGTTCTGGCGTAAAATATCCTCAGTGGATCATGGATTAGAGTCATTAGAGTAACCGTGGGTGGTCTTCACGGCTTTCCTTTCCATGTAACGCAAATGCTGGTTAGTTCCACCAAAAAGTCCTCCACGAAGGCAAACTTTCTCCCAATACTTTATCCTGGAGTTTTCTTGTCTTCTGAATTGGGTTCAAAATTACAAGGCTACGGCGCAGTACATTGGTAGCAGCAAAATTGGCTGTTCATCGATGGTTATAAAATAATAAAAAAATATCTAAAACAACAAAAAAACTCGCTTAGACATTACCTCCATAGAATTTTAAAACATTATTTTCCAATAATAAATAGAAGATATACTTAATTTAAACATAGATAAAATTTAAATATAAAAGTATCGGTTTAACACCGATTCAGTTAAATTGAATAAATTAATCTCTTAAATTAAACTCTGATTAAGCTTTGTGGAGTGTTGCGAAGTGCATTTGCAGTTGAGATATAGATTTAAATATTTCATCAGTTGAAATACATAAGCACTTCATAATCATCATGGTTTATGAAAGGGTTAGTCAATTGAGAGAAACTCGGCTGGCTTAAAATCATAAGCAATTCGTTGCAACAGCTTTAAGCAATCCAACAAATATAAATTTTTGTGTTACAATATAAAAAAATGCGTTATTTGTAGAACTCTTTATAAAACAAATTATCTACAATTATTGCTTTTTCTGCATTTTTTAACGTATTGTTTTTATTAGTGATGAATAAAAAAATAGTTGAAAACCTGGTACAATTAATCATGAGCAAGGCTATAAAGCACGATTAAATTTATACAAAGAAGTAAAACTAATTATTTCTTAATGTAATTAATTACTTCTTGACATTGTACTGTTTTTAATTTTATTATTACACTGTATGGAATAACTATGTATAATTTATGATATCAATCAATTGCAATGAAGTAATACGCATTTTTGGTTTTGCTTTAAAAATTTCAAAATACCGCAACTGCTCATAATAATAATAATAATAATAGTGATAATAATAGTAATCATTCTTAAAGTTAACTCTATCTATTTCACTCTGTTTTTAAATTAAATAGAAATTCAAATCATACCTAAACATTAATTTTTTGCTGTACTAGATGTAAATCCTTTGATCTTGCATCTTGAGGTATTAAATATGTTATTCATTTTCATTGTTCTTGTTTGTATAAAAATAAACCCTTCCTAGAATTTGTATTGCCCAATCATTCTTAATGCTGGGAAATTATTCTTGCTATGATAGTTATTTTTTAAAAAATTAATAAAGTATGAATATTTTCTTTATGTGCTGAATAGCGTATATTAAAGAATCTTATTATATAAAACGCTAATACGTACGTATGTATGTATCAATAAAACCGATGATATTTCTTTTCTCGCGCTGGCAACAGTTTTCATTTTTAATTGATTGGATTCGGCGCGCAAGAGCACGTAGTGAGCAACCAGATAACAATAACCAGAGTGAGCATTATCAGGTTGTTCAATTCAGATTCATGCACTANTAAAAGCATTCATGCTTCGTCTTTAATAGTAAAACAAGAACACACTGTTGAGTCTGTTACCAGTTGAAGGTACAAGTGCAGCGGACAATTTGCTAAATTGAAATTTATTTGATTGGGGATTGTGCGTTAGATTTTATTAATCGAATTTCTTATATAAATTAGTTTATTCTCTCAATGTAAGGCAAAGGTGTCGGAACAATCTTTTTGAAATTATTTCACTAATAATATATTTTTGTAATGCTTATCAGGCTTCTCATAATGTAACTAAAATGTTTTTATAAATAAAGGTATTGAAAAAATTTCTAAAGCATAGAAAAACTCTAGGACATAGTTTTAAACTACACACAATTTCAAATATACTTAAACACAATCATTTCTCTGACTATATTGGATATAAGCATTATGATGTTAAAAGTTATTAGCTATAAGCATTATATTAGCTATAAGCATTATGATGTTAAAAGTTATTAGCTATAAGCATTATGAGTAAAGGCAAAAAGGTAGTTAGGCTGAAAGGTAGCATTAAAAAATTTAAATTTATTTGGATGATCATTTTTTTGCTCTCACATGTTATTTAAACCCTTCTAAATTTTCGCCTTTATTCAATAAAGATTTACTTTAAGACACTGATCGTTGAATTAAAAAACAATTAAATATTTTTCATCTTGTTAAACCTATTAGATAGATGAAGTAATTTTTCTACGATTTTTTCCAAAGCAAACTATTTAAAATGATCGCAATGATATATAAATATAAAAAGAGATTTGATAAGATAATATAAAATAGAATTTGAAAGAGATAAAATAAAAAAATCTCAAGAATTTAAAAATTGGGAATTTTTGTTTTATAATTTTAAATTTAAAAAAACAAAAAAAGGACTACAAATGATTAATTTTTGAATTACTAATTTTGAAATACTAATTAATAATTTTTGAAAACAAATCAATGATTGATTATCAAGTGTGCTTCAATTTATCAAAACAATATTTAATTAAGAAACATTTTCCAGAGGGTACTTTTACTCCTGAATTTCGTTACAAAACATCGCACCTATTTAAAAAATTGATAAAAATATTTTTTGGTACTTGTATTACTTAACCGGTACAAAAATTATAGAAATATTTTGAAACAAATATTTCTGACGAGAAATGTTTCTTTAGAATGCATACTGATTAAAAAATTGGAAACAAATGAGAATTCTAACATAATGAAGATAATAACAAATTACTCTACGTTTGCTATTTTACTTTTATCACTTAATTAAAATTAATGTTTTATTTATAGTAAATATTTTTTCGAATTGAAATTATCTGAAATTTCATCACAAATTTAACTCTTAAAGATTTATTTAAATTTAACTAACTCAAATATTAATTTAAAAAGGAATACATAAATTCATTGATATCTTAATGTTTAAAATATGTCTGCTTAATTTTTTTTTGTATTGAAAATATATTATTAATCTCATTCAATATAAGTTCAGAATCTATAAATATATTAGTTCTTTATCAAGGCTACCTACTCGAATCAAGTTTTATTAACATACTTATTGCTTCGAACTAAAATATAGTACCCTTAAAATTAGGTCGTGACATCACGTATCTCATTGTCCACTTATTGGTCAGCTCTTTAGATTTATATCCGGGAACATTTATGAATTAATCCATTAGAATCCATTAGAACTTTCATCACGCTCACTGTTGTCTAAGCTTTTGAGATATGATGGTCTAAAGTAATCGAACACAAATTTGAACTACACTTTTAATTCCTTCTCATACGATGTATATCTCGTTAGAAACGAAAACTTGTTCTGAATCTTAATCAAGCTTTAACCCGTGCAAACTTGAAAACTTTTCGATAACTTTTGATTGAGACCAGCATATGAAACAAACGTAATCACCATTCTTAGATTACTTTAAAGAACTTGGAATCACTTAAATTTCGAATCATGAGAAAGGTTTCTTTATTTATTGATACACACATGAATACATCTTAAAACAAACTTAAATGCGTCTTAAGACAAGCATATGAAACAAACGTAATTGCCATTTTCAGATTGCATTAAATGAATTGAAATTATTTAAAGTTAGAATCCAGAGGATGTTCGCCTTTTTTATTGATAGACGCATTAATACATCTTGACTTATATGCGTTATTGCTAAAACATTAAAAGCGTTATATGCACTTTACCTAGCTAAACAGCAGATTAACATGGGGAAACCATTAAAATGTTGATTCAAGAGTTTTCCGTAATTTACCTGGATAAAGTGGGCATTAACGGCTTCCGTATTGTTAAAATTCAATCTTTTGTTTCTCTCTTCCTATCAATTGATTTGTTGATGTTTTATTGCATTTATTGATTTGATTCCTTTGGCATTGAAAAATAAATAAATGCATTATGTTTATTTTCTTAATTTTAATAATATTTTAAACCATTTTATTATTTTTGTTTAAGTGTTTAAGATTATTGATCATTGATTTTATCAACTTTTTTTTATGGCTTGATTATTGTAACGTGAGCTTAGCGAAAAATAAATAAACAACAAAATAATTCGAGGATACAGAAACGGCGCTGCCTTTCTTGCAAAGATCTTATTGACACTTTTAACAACTGCCTAGTGTGCATATTATGTATGAAGTTCGCAGATTATCTGCTCTGTAAAAAAGTTCAGTGCATTTTAATACCAAAAATGGTGGAAACTACTTTACACCAAAGTGGTGCTACACTACACTAAAACCAAGGATAGTTCCGGGTGTAGTGAAACACCTGGAATGTTGTTTCATACTACTGCGTGTAAAGAAACCGACACCGTGTTTTTTTTATTCAATAACAATGAAATATATAATCGCAGTAAGATTTGTTACACATAAGAATCAGTTAAATTACTTATATGATACATTATAAAGCAGGAATCATAAATTTAGGATGCATATATATAATATTTATTAAAATAAAATAAGTTTATTAATTTAACATAAGCGTAGAACAGAGGGGATATTAAGACAGCTTAGAAGCGAACATGAATTATACATTACAAAACCATTCAATACAGTTCACAGAAATTTAAAATATATTTATCTTTATTGCCCAACTAAAGCATGTATGCATATATAACGGTAAATTTTTACTTTGGTTGATGAATATTAGCATTGAAAAAAAAAAAAAAAAAAACAATCTGTCCCTGTCATATTCCTGATTGTAAACAAACTCCTAACGCTATTCTAGTAGCGTTTCTTGAATTTTTATTTTCAAAGCTCGCAGACATTGGCGATTTCGGAAATGAAAATATTTCTCGTATGGTGCGAAAGACATAAAACTATTCAATTTTATTGACAATTTTAATGACAATTATCATATTTGGTATAAAACTATTCAATTTTCAGTATTTAGATTTCTCCTTTTGAATAGTGCATGAACGCACAATTCACACAATTTTTCGGACTGTTTAATTTCATATTCAGAGAGAATTTACACAACAGTTTCACAGTGTCGAATGTTAATCAAAAAAATTAATTTAGATTCCCAAACAGTTATTTTGCACTCATTATTTTAGTTGCATGCATTGACTGATACAGTTTAGCATTTGATGCAGTTTAATGAGTCATTTGATACAGTTTAATTGATACAATTTTACATGAAGTATCACATATTATGAGAATTATCATATTATGATACCACTTTATTAAATAATAAGCTGACAATAAACTTGGTCAAAGTTTAAAAAATTTGTCAAAAGTTGAAAACGTAAAAATAAGAGAGAATATTGCTGAGAAGTAATGAGAAATAAATAATTTCGGTAAATATTTAGAATGATTAATTTCCATTATTGGCATTTACCAGTAAAATACCATAATAATTTTTTTAAACACACCGAGTGGCCAAATTATTGCAATCATCCCGTTTTCAAACTCCGTTAACGTTTTTTGCTCATATCTCTGAGCGTAACACATTGCATTTGAACCCTTTTTGTAGCTATCTCGCCCTCTAGCGGCAGCACTGTGACACAATAGCTCATTTTGCATAAAACTGTTAGCTGGTCATAATAATTTGGCCACTCACTGTATATGCTAATAAACACCATGGAAATCTTGATCTTAAAGTAAATTAAAGATCACATTATGCGTCTTTTTTTAATTTTTTCATTAATAATGTCTAAAATGGTAAGAATTCGAAAATACCTTTTATAATTACATAATTTCGTCGATACATAATAAAAATAACTAAAAAAAAGTATAAGCTACAATTTTTAAAAAATATTTATGCTGTAAGTGTCTTATACGGACAGAGCCCTTTTTATTTCTACTTATAACTCTAAGTCGTTGACATATATAATCATTTTGAATAATAATTTTTTTTCTAATTTTGCAAACACAAAGGTATGGGCGTGGTAATGTTTCATGTACTATTTTAAGGCTTGGAATAATATAACAAGTTACAGAAAAACGTTAATAGCCACAAGATTTCCGCGTCGATAATATTGTGTTTGATTATATAAAGTTGCTTTCCACTGAAAGCTTTGAAACATTCTAAATTATCTATCTAGAAACAATAATAAAGAATACATTGATATTCGTTCATTATTCATATTCGTTATTTTACTCGTTGTATCCAGAGACAATTATGAAGAATATATTGATAAATAAACGCCTTCGTTAGAAAAAAGTGTAGCATGTTTCTGCATTCTCCCAAGACTATCATTATTTCATATTTTAATATTTGTTTCAAAAAAATACGTTCATATAAATTGAGCAATATTTTTTAATTATATAGCTCATGGGCTGCAATAGTGGCGCAACTCAAAAACCACGCGGTTTGGACTAAGAACAGGTGTAAATATGAAAATGCACATTCTTTCAGCAGCAATACTAGCACAACTCATAATTCAACTTGAAGATAATCTTTGCTTAAGCAAATTAAAGCTTTTCTTATGCATTTTGCTTAGATATGAAAACTTTAAACCCACTTATCTCAAAACTTGATTTTTTGAGTTGTGCTATTATTGCAGCCTATGAGCGATATACTCGTCATTATCAGTAAATATTTTTAAGTATAAGTTCAGCGTAAATTTTGCTAAGTAACATACTACTATATCAATAAATATTTATAGGTATAATAAAAAAAATAGTAATCTTCTCTATGTTTGGTCATATTCTCTATGTATGTCTTACGGGTATTTTACATGAGACAAAAATTACAGATGGAAGTNTATATTATATTATATTATATTATATTATATTACATTATATTATATTATAATATATTATATTATGCAAATAAAATGAAATTGTTATTTTAACTTTAAAGCTTAAAATTTGCATAATTTATTATCTACAAAATGAAAACTAATCATTAATGCATATCATCAACAAGCTATTTAAAATCACTTTCGAATGCAAATAGCTTATGTTTGCACTTTCCATGCTTCGATATTTCTATTGAAGCATTATCATTAAAACCTCAATCTATATTTGTTAAAAACATTAATATGGATAAACATTTTAAGCTCCATTTATTAGTTTTATAAATCGAGAAACTTAAGTTACTTAAGTGATCAATAGATATTTTATAAAATGGGTTGACTGTTCAACATTTTCTAAACTTGGCTTTATTCCAAAAATCCACGATCGGGCAACTTTCGTCACGGTTGGAAAGAACATCCCCATGCTAATCCCAAAAGGCATGATAATGTCAAGGAAACTTTGAGATTGGTAGTAAGTTTTTTTTTCATCATGGAAATTTGTACTACATTAGAATTCTTCATATTTTACATGAGTTTACTTCCTATTCGTTAAAATCTTTTAAATACATTTTAGCTGTGAAAATGTCAATGAACTTTAAACATTTACTAACAACTTACATATACTAAGCAAACTTAAAATAGATGATTTTTTTTTTCAGTTGTTTAGTTATGAAAAATAAATATAAAAATAGTATTTTTAAGACACATTAGTATCTTAAAGCCTTGATTAATGGCTAGTTGTAAAGCATAGTTAAATAAGCACGTTAATAAATTAGCTTTTATTGCTGAAATACAGATTTAAAATATGCATTATTCGGTGTATTGTTTCCATATTACTACACGGTGACCAATTAGTTTTTTGACATTTTCCCATTTTTATTGCAGTAATACAAAATAAATTATGCAAAAACTTTTTGAATTAAATTAAAGTAGCAGCAAGCATCTTTATAATCATAATGTTACCATTACTCTATTACCATACTTTACAATATTACCAATAATAGTATTAACATACTTGGTTATATTACCACTTTTTACTTTTTAAGGAGCTTAAGTCTCTCTTAAAATCCATCACATGTGGCACATTTCGATCCATATCTTAAGAATTAAATTTTTGAATTAACTCAGATTGATGATTTTATAATTAAGTTAGGAGAGCAAGTGTGACCAAACAAACAAAGCAAGTATGTTTAGACCGGGAGAGTTGGCAGGCCACTCATTCTTCGATAAAAAGTCAGATAAATGCTTCCTGCACCACTCCTGAACCACACGTGTGGTATGAGAAGGAACATCATCATTTTGGAAACACAGATACTCCCCTCATACACACTCTGGACAATTGGAAAAAAAACTCCGTTTTATAACATTGAGAATTAATTTTTACCTCTTTTTCAAGGAAAACTAACGAGAGTTTGCTTTTTTTTTTCTTTAAATCGCCCCCCCCCCCAACTATCACAGATGATGCATTTCAATACCGGGAAAAATAATGTTTACTTCCAGATTTGTTATAAATATAAATTAACTATACTCTATCATTCTGGGGAATGAGACTGCTGTAAAACAAATAATTTCTTGTCTTAAAGAGCAAACTCATCATCAGCGTGCCATACAAGAATTTCTTACACTCTCTGCCTGCTTTTCATCTTAGTAGACTTGAATTTCAAGCTTGAATTTTGTTCTTTCTATAAGCTTAGCACCCAAAGCCTTTTCTTAGATTGTTTAACATTGATCACTTTTATATTTCGAGCTCCAGGGCTAGCTTTCTCGCAGATCTCTGTCCGTTACGTCGTATCCTTTGTTTAATTCCTTTTGAAGTTTCTTTAGCACGACCTGCCAAATCTTCTTCTGTCATTGACTGAAGAGATCTCATTATACCTTCTGGTAGTTCGATAAATGAAATCTCCTTTCACCCACAGGACTTTCAAGTTTATGAAAATTGGCTCAGATGCTGTCCTTTGATAAAATTACCTATCACAATTTTATTAAATTTCTTAATTCTGCGCATAGGTAAGGAAAACTTGTAAGAAGTACAACAAATAAGTTTAGGTCATGGTTACTAAGGGAATACAGCGTCGTCCTTACTATGAGGTGAACCACGTTCGAACCCCAATGAAGCCAGATTCCATACGAATTCTGCACCCGGCTCGCACCGACCACAGTGCTGACGTAAAATATCCTTAGTGGAAGACGGATCATGGGTTAGAGGTCCCTTGCCGTCAGGCTAATTGTGTTTTTCATGATTTTTCTCTCAATATAACGCAAATGCAAGTTAATTCCATCAAAAAGTCCTCCACAAAGGTAAATTTCTCCCAATACTTGATCCAGGAGTTCCCTTGTTTTCTGGTTTGGATTCAAAATTACAAGGTTTAGGAGTTGAACATTAGTAGTCATTAACCCCAAAATAAACTGTTCAACGTCGGTTAGAAAATAAAATAAAACACATAAGCTTGCAATATCCTCTATTTACCTTACGCTAAATTGTCTGAAAGGAATTGAGATTACAGTAACTCTTATATATTCTTTTAATGTGCTTCAAAAGTTGTGCGAGAACTTTTTGGTCACGGTGCAAATTAGTCTGCTTCTCAATTTCAAAAAATGTTAGGTAAGTCATTCATCGAAAAACTTTTTAAACTAATTAAGCTGTCCAATAAATTTTTTTTCAATTTAATAAATTTTTTTTTAAGTAAGTTTGTTTTTTAGAGGAATAACAAATATTAAGATACAAAAATATTTCCCAACAGTTGGAAAATAGAGAATTTTGGAATCTTTTCAAATGCAAAATTATTGTTTTCTGAAATCTAAGTTTTTGTTTTATGATAGATTTTTTAATTTCATGGGCATTTCATAACTACTCTCAGATTTTGGATTTTCGAAAAAAAATTTGGGATTCCATACGAAATTAAGAAAATTATTAATGATAAAAATTTTATCTCCTTCATAGTAAAACAAGTAATTTTCTTCCTAAGCTCAAGGTTTTAATTTTAAAATGTTTTATAACTTAATAGGTAAAATGGGAAACCAAGCATAGTACATAACATATTGTTTTGAGTGAAATTAGGATTTTTCTAATATTTTTCATCAATTAAAGTTTCTGCTTTAGTAGGATTTGCAATTTAGTATACGGTTTTAGTTTTCTCTAGAATCAAAAATTCAAAATGTTTATAAATTACAATGAAGTTAGAAATAGTCTCAAACAAGCATTTTATTCTAAGATTTTTATATTCCATTGATTTATCCAAAATACTAAGAAAAATCTATAAAACAACAAAATAAAATGCAAAAACTCTCATAAATTACTAAAGAAAATGCACAATATGCACTTTTTTTACATTCTAATGTGAATTCATAACAAGGCATTTTCGCGAGCAAATTCTCTTTTAGTTCTTGTCTTTGACTTTTCCAGATGCAATCACTGCGTCTGACAATGGGGAAAACAATTGGAGATTGTTCTCTCTCTTGTTGTTGTTTTCTTTCGAATAAAAAAAAGTATCAATTCTTCGTTGTTTCTTTGAGATTTCTTATTTCATTACATCTTCGTTTAAAATAGCAGAAGTTTGTGATGCAAATTCACCAAGCTGTTTTGTAGAAAACAGTGTTAGAACAGCTGCTGTAGAAATCAAATAGATTAGATGTGGAAATCAAATAGTTTTAAAGAAAATGAAACAAAATAAACTTTTTGAATAGGTAAGGTGAGATACACAATAATATATATTTTTTAATTATTTTCAAAGCGTACTATATGAAACACTATAAAATTTTATAATAATAAAATCACATTGTTTTCTTAAAAATAAGAGAAGGTATCCTTGATTTTAATTCATAAAATCTTTAACCTGAAAAGCAATTTTTTTGAATAAAAGAAAACTTATATTAAAACAGTTATTGTTGTTGTTGTCGTCAGTCACTAAGGCAGAAGGGTGCGATTGTTCTTGTTTCCTAGTGGCGCCATCTATGGTCAAGAATGCGAATTCTGCCACATCCATACGCCACACCCGTTAATAGAGCGGACCGGTGCATTAATTCATCCTCAGATTATAATTTTGACCTGAACCAGAGAGCGATCAATCTCTAATTCAGCTGACACAGAGGTGTAATTTGTTATGAGAATATAGAGGACTTTGTGACCTAACATATTTAACTTGTGCCAGTCACCATTTACTACACGGGAGTTTACGATCGGCTGGATTCGAACTCCCGTTCTTACGAGTGTGAGACCTGTTTCTTGGCTATCCCGGCGAACCAAACTATTCCGACCCAAAATAGTTATTAAAGAACATGTTTAAAATTTAAGTTTATGTTTGCACATGTATAAAACAAATGTTTTGAGTTAAATTGTTGTATAATAGTCTATTCGGTAGAAAAAAATATCGTTGCATTTAATTTCTACAATCTTTATACAGAAAATCAAACCTTTTGGTTGCATAAAAGTGAATTCATTTTTATAACGTTTATTAAAGATCATGCTTAAAATTCTAATTTCGGTTTTAATTTGTTTCTAAGAAATGTTTTGTGTTAAATCCTTCAAAAATTAATAATTTTGGTCTGGGAAAAGTAATTTTTTTAAAATTCATCCGGAATAGCAATTTTTTTCCTTGCTTAAGGGAAAACTTAATTTTATATCGTTTATTAAAGATCAGATTTAAAATTTAAATTTCTATTTACATTTCTTGATTTTAAATGTTTTGATTTAAATCTTTATTAAATCCCTAATTCAATAATAGGAAATATTTTTAATTTTAATTCTTCTAATCTTTATCCCTAATATCAAACTTTTTTTTGTACAAAGCGAACTTATTTTCATAATATTTATTAAAAATCATGTTTAAAATTTTAAGTTTCGGTTTACACTTGTTTCTAATAAATGTTTTGAGTTAAATCCTTCTAAAATCAATAATTCTAGAAGAGAAAATGTCGTTAATTTTAATTCATCCAATCTTTATTCCGGATATCAAACTTTATTTTTTGTTTTCTTTCCCGTTTTACAAAGTCGACACTTTGAAATATTACCCTGTCACCACCTACATGTGGTCATTCTAAATGCATTTTTTTCTTTTTCACCTTCAAACTATGTATGCAGGTGCTCTCAACACTTCCGAACTGTCAGTTTGGTTATCGAAGCAAGATAAAAATGTTATGTATAGGGAAGAAATGTCTCGCGTCTTTTTTAAAAATGTAATGTATGCTCTGATTTGCTTATCAAGAAAAGATACATATCATTTATAAAATTTATGTAGCTCCTTTATCATTTCCATATAATATCTATTTGATGAATGGATAACTAAAATGTTTTTTTTTACAGATTTATGTGTTCGATTATTTCTGAAATCACATACCCAGCTATTTTTGACTTTAATGGTCCACAATTTCTCCCGTTATGCATACATGTTGAGTTAAAATTTTAGTTTCTATCGTAAATTTATGGTTCAATTAAAGTAAAATTTATTTAGCAAGCCCATATATTTAATAAAACCCTTTTTTTGCATGAGATAAACAACAGTAAGTATTCCATAAATCAAGATTGATCAACACTACGAAATCATGAACAAAACTGATATATGTATGGACACAATTAATTATGCTAAAACAAAGTTATTTTCCTTTATTTATTATTATTTGTCGAAATTCTTGGTAACTTTACGTTATTATATGGAAAAAACACGTTATTATAAATCAAGAATTTATACAACCATCATAGTAAAGATTAACAATATTCAATATGATTTCCTTTAAAACTTGAGGTCATCTTATGATAGTCAAAAGTTGCCACAATTAAGCGATTTTCTCTAAACATTATTGCTTTCGGGAGCCATACAAAACCTACTACCACAGTATCTTAAACCTGGCATTTGTCTTTGTAAATTTGGCATTTTTTTAAACAGAATCTATTACCACTATACCAATCGCACATATTATTAAAGTTTATTTAAGTACGATTTGGCGGCATTAGTTGTAAGGCTGTTTTTATACGATTATCTAATTTCCACTAATTTTATTTTGTACATAATTTTTTTTTAATTTCAACTACCATTAGTTTTAAATTATTTAATTTCAGTGAGACACAATTCAAAAGCATAATTATAAACGAAATAAATACATTGTTGCAGATAACTTTTTAAATACCGACTCCATGCAATCTCGGTTGATCATTAGACTTATCTGCCATAATGGTTGAAAAATAATTAAATATTGAAAAACGTGCACTGTAAGAATTGTTGCGTTATATCTCTTCGAATATAATGGTGAACTTAACAAAAAATTCTGAAAAGGATAACTTTTTAAAAAAAAGTTAACACCATATAGAGCTTCCATAAATAACTGAAAGAATGCAGTTTATATATAATACTTACACTTAAAATGGAATACGCTTAAACGAAACTTTTATACATTCACACCTTATGAGAATTATTTTCACCCCCAAAAACATCAATGTTGCTGTCACGAAATAAACTGGTAATATTCAAAAAGTATTACCCATAGTTAGTTTGCCATCCAGAAAGAATTGGCCTGACATTTGTAGTCTTCTACGCAGGAATAAATCGGCAAAAACGAAAGTTTGCCGGTAAAATACTTAATATGGTATCATAAAAGTAACTTTACTGATTCTTATGTATATCTTACCTTATTGTAGTTACAAATTTTGGTGTTGCTATATAACAAAAATGGTGGCTGTTTATTAGCTATAAGTAGTGTAAAGAATATGAGTGATCTTCACTACCCCATGAACTGTTTTTGTTGAGCACCAATTTTTAACAAGGCAGTTGCCCCCAGCTTAAATGTTATGAAAAACTGTAATTTCTTAAGGTCATGTCAAAGCGCACTATATATTTAATTGAGCTTTAAGCAAACAAACACCACAGACGATATTTTTTTTAATATTTGCAAAAACAGAATGGAATGCCTGCAAGTGACGTAATGTGGGTAGGTACCTAGATCTCTATTAACTGCTGAAACGTGGGATTTGTTTAAGTTAGCAACTGTACACTCCATTGTATTTCGAGTAAGTATATATATATNATATATACAGTACCGGTCAAATGTTTAGATTCACTTGTATTTTTTTCAAAACTTTCAGAAATAATTATATATTTCTGCCTTAAACATGTCATTTATCAAACATGAACATCAACACAAAATGCTATTTTCTTTTAAAACTGTTCATTATTTTTTCATTTTGTATCTATTCTGTAGTTGATTATGAAATAACCAAAAGTGCATGTAAATACTTATTCTAAGAAAAGTTTAATTTATTTATAAAATTTCATTAATTTTTAGTTTATAAAAATTTAATTTTCATCTTTTTTGTAAGGTTCATTATAGGTTAATTTCATATACATAACATATTTAAAATTTTGATATAATAGACTTAATTTACCATAATAACTTGGACATATTAAAAGAAAAGTTTAAATCGTTTTATGTTATTTATTACAGAAATATGGGTCAAAAACCAGATATAAGTGTCGAAACACGTGCAGTTATCAATGCACACCACGGAGAAAGCTATTAAAATGGAAAAATTGCCCTTAAAAACTAATGTTTCTCAGATCACTGTTGTCACAACTTTGCAAAGGAAGAAAGGAACTGGCCAAAATAAGAGCCTCCAACGATCAGGGCGACCTAGAATAATGTCCAGACATGAGGATAGGTTTATCTGAATTCAAAGTAAGTGGCAGCGGTTTCAAACAACACCAGAAGTCTGTCAGAAATTAAATGTTATTAGGCAGAAAACTGTGTCAGTAACTACTGTACACCATCGACTTCGCGACTATTGTTTAAAAGGTTGTGCAGCTGCTAGAAAACCTCTTTTGAAAAACAAAACATTCTTAAATGACTGCAATGAGTTCAGAAACATGTTAACTGGTCTTTAGAACAGTGGCCAAATGCTTTTTTACTGACGTGTCAATATTAGAGTTGTTTGGGAGCAAACGTAGGCAGTATGTTCGTCGTTTAGTTGGTGAACATATGACAAATCAATGTTTACTACCAACTGTTAAGCATTGTAGAGGTTCAGTCACAGTTTGGGGATGTTTTACCGGTGACAAAGTTGGAGATCTTCTAAGAATAGTGGGAATAACAAATAAAAAATATTATCACATAATATTGCAGCATTACGCTTTTCCACGTGGACAGAGAATCGTTGGTCACGGATTTGTTTTTCAGCAAGATAACGATCCGAAACATTCATCGAAATTGTGTAGAAACTACATTGCATCAAAAGAAAAGCAAAAAGTACTGATATACATTGATTGGTCCCCTCAATCACCGGATATTAACCCTATTGAGCTATTGTGGGATGAACTAAATGAAATTATTAGAAAAATGCAATGTACCAATCAAAACAAATTTCAGGAATCTTTACTTAGTTGCTGTAACCGGACTTAAACTAGAAAATTGCAAAAACTAATAGAAGAATGCCAAAAATATGCACTGCTATGATTAAAGCTAAAGGAGTATATTTCGAAGAATCCAAGATAGGATGAAATTCATAAGTTATACATGCAGTTACAGCACACCACATAATTTATAGCATACCTTACAGCATAAGTGTACCTATATTTATCAAAATAAAGTTAGTTTGTTGTGATTTTCAGTTGAAAGACTTTGTTATTTGTTCACTTTTAAAAATTCAAGAGTGAGTCTAAACTTTTGAACGGTAGTATATAAATATATATA
>NC_092207.1:64466252-64481888 GCF_043381705.1 Parasteatoda tepidariorum
ATATATGGGTGCACACTTTTCCTTAATGAGTATGGGTATACTCTTTTTCTTAAACTATAAATTTCAAATGCTAAATTTGTAAGTTTCACTAAGCTACCTAAAGGATTCAAAAGAACTTTCCACTTTTTGTAACTTTACCATAAAGTTTATTTTCATTGAAATTATTCACACTCTTTTCTAAATCCACATACTTTCAGGCATTATAAATTTCCTTTTACAAACTGTCGTTCTATAATTTCCTTGGAGATTTCTTTCGCGCTATTATAGAAGACAAGTCATCTATCAGCATATAAAAAACTAAATTAGGGCCAATCCTGTCTATGGAAGTACTGACAGAAATCACTATTGTACTCTTTCCTGATTTAGATAACAAATGTCCATTAAGAAGCGTTTTATTTTCATTCCTTTCATCACCTTCACTACTATACTTTTAAAAGTAGCTCTTATTTTCTATTTTTGGTTCTTTGTTTTTCGCACTTTTAACTTATTGTGAAAAAAAATCTTTTCAGTCTTGTTTAATTTTTATTCAGTTTTGCTATTTAATTTCCTTTTTATCATTTCAAACATTCATTTTAATTAAATTAATTAGAGTTATACAAAGTTTATTTAAACTGCTGTTAAGTTAAAGAGAATTTTTGTTTTAAGTTAAATCTTTTTTAAATGTTTATATATTCTGTGATAGTATTTCAAAAATGAGACTATTGTTACTAAATTAAAAATTTCTTGTTAATAAAGCTAATGATTAGCTGCATTATCTTAAAGCGTTATACAAAGATTATTTTTCAAATATAATTAGTCACAGGAGCTTAAAAACGGCGCAATTTATTATCTATGTGTTTAGAGAGACAAAAGATTTTATTCGAAATGTTTTGCATAATAGAGAAAAGAAGAAAAAAAAATATGACTACATTTAATTAATAGAAAACAATGATGATTTCTTTTTATGTTTTGGGCATTTTTGAAATAATTTTTTGATTCGATTGGTGATGTACAATTTAATATATAAAGACACTCATGATAAATGTTTGGGAAGCTATGGGTTTTTTTGTATTTTAAATCTAAGTTTTTCTGGTGAAAAATTAGAGTCTAAATAATAATATGCTTTATTAATATTTCATAAATGCAGTTGAATTAAAATTAATGTGAAATATCTTATAATATTTTAAAATACAAAAATAAATGAATAAATAAATGAAAAAAATATGAAAATTTTAATATTCTGCTGTTGCTACAGTAGAAATACTAATAATTTTGTTCATTCTTTCTTTTAAAAAATATTAATTGACAATTATTTAGATTGAAGCAATAGCATGCTAAAAAAAGATAAGCAATATTTTTAAACTTGTTATAATCTAATATTTGTAAATGTATTCCAAACAAACGAAGTTAAAATTTTTTTAAGATCAAGCACATGAAAATCGTGCTTTCTTTTCGTAGATACAAAATAAATAAGTTTAAATTTTATAATGTGGATTGATACTAGAATTCAAACTTTTTCATAAATTAGCAAATAATATGCATATAACGAAATATATCTTTATACCAATTATATATATTTATGAAAAATACATTTATAAAAATTAAAATATTTTTAATAAGACGCATTTTTCAAACCATGTAGAAATAACGTTATATATTTTTGAGAACCGAAATAAATAAAATCAGTTTTTGCGTAGTGAGTATGTATTATAGTGCAAAATCGTAATTTAATCAACAAATGACTTTTGTATTAAGTTCCTTGAAAATATCATATTTTTATTTTAAATATATTTTTATTTTAAATTTATTTTTATTTTAAATATATTTTCATTTTAAAAAATCTAAGTATTTTTTTGATTTTAAAAATATATTTATTTTAATTATATTTTTATTTTACATATATTTTCTTTAAATATATTTTATATATAATATATTCTTTAAATATATTTTATATATAATATATTCTTTAAATATATATCTTTTAAGTTAATTTTAAATATATTCTTTAAATATATTTTCTTTAAAAATATTTTTATTTTAAGTATAGTTTTTCAAATTACATTGATGAATAATAGACTTTATAACAAAATTTTAAGATCCCATATATCGTTTTCCTAATAAATCGTTTTGAGATCAAGGTTTTGAGATCGTTCTCCCAAATCATTTTATATTTGGGGGAGATTCGAATTAAATAAAAAAATTTTTTTGTTGCTATGTGGATATGTATTGCAATACGACAAATTAATCAAATCAATAAATAATATGCATATTTAGAGTCTTGAAAATTTAAGGAATATACAGTTGTTTAAAAAAATTTCAATAATAATTTAAAATACTCCTTTGGGAATTTAAAGGGAAAAAATGGTTAAATAGCAATTTATATAATTGTTATTTTACCATATTAAACCAAAACAGTCAATTAACCATAAAAAAGATGATATTCAATCTGATCTCCAATGTCCTTCAAAGTTTTATTTCCACGATTTAGAAACTGTTTTAGCTGTAAATGGTTAAAAACCTGTAAAGCTTTGTATTCACGGTTTCTTAACCTTGTCAAACGGTTTCAAAACCGTAAGGGTAAAGTAATGTTCCTAATCATAAATTTTATGGTTAACAGATGGACAGACTACTGCTGGTTATTTTACCATAATTTTGGAAAAGAAATTCGCGCAGTGTAGAATATTTCCTTTTTATGCTTCGTTAATATTTTTACAACAAAAAATAACTTAAATGATCTAGTTAATGCAATTAATTTAACGATGTAAGATAAATGCTGTTTTGATAGCGGTGCTAATTTCTTGTTAAAGTATTCTTAAGATCTTATTAAATGACTTATGTATTAAACAAAATTACTTTTCAACTTTTTTATAAGGAAATATTCATTATTTTTCTGAAATGCTTATAAGTAATTATTGAATAATGCATTTAAAGCCTCATTTTTCATAAGCCGCTTATTGTTCCCCACTGGTACATTATCAGAGTATCGTCAATAAAATACTCGTATTCTGTTTTAAAAAAATATTAAATGTTATGCCTTCAAAAAAATTAATTAAAATATAAGTTATAATCTTATTTTATTAGGTTTCTGTAAATGACTGATGTAGAAAAAAACTGCATGATGCATTGAAAAATACGTANATATATATCCCTTAAATTAATTTTAAATATATTCTTTAAATATATTTTTATTTTAAGTATAGTTTTTCAAATTACATTGATGAATAATAGACTTTAATATAACAAAATTTTCCTTAAAGATTGATTTGAGATCGAGATTTTGAGATCATTCTCCCAAATCATGCTATGTTTGGGGGAGATTCGAATTATATAAATACATTTTTTTGTTGGTATGTGGAGATGTATTGCAATATGATATATTAATCAAATCAATAAATAATATGCATATTCAGTGTCGTGAAAATTTAAGTAATCTACAGTTGTCTAAAAAAATTTCAATAATAACTTAAAAATATACTTCGTTAGGAATTTCTAGGGAAAATGGTTAAATAGCAATTTATATAATTGTTATTTTACCATATTAAGCCAAAGCAGTCAAATAACCATAAAAAAGATGATATTCAATCTGTTAAGTGTGAGAAAAAAAGTTATTTGATTGTTTTTACCTAATACGGTTTATGAACCAGAATTCTATCCACTCCAACTAAGCTCACCTTATGAAGCCATTTTCTTTCTTGCAGTTGGGTATATAGGCTAATCTGAGAGGGCTAATCGGTGTATCTCATGACCGGCTAAACAGGGATTTGATTCCTAGCGTTAATACCACAATATTTCTGCATTCCGTCATTACATACAGAGTTTCTAGTGTCCTGCACTCTTCAATGGGTGACCATTTGGTTGGCAGCTATTAGAATATGAATCAATCATTTATAAATGAATGGTGCAGCATTCACTGATCTCCAATGTCCTTCAAAGTTTTATTTCTACGATTTAGAAACTGTTTTAGCTGTAAATGGTTAAAAACCTGTAAAGCTTTATATTCACGGTTTCTTAACCTTGTCAAACGGTTTCAAAACCGTAAGGGAAAAGTAATGTTCCTAATCATAAATTTTATGGCTAACAGATGGACAGACTACTGCTGGTTATTTTACCATGATTTTAGAAAGGAAATTCGCGCAGTGTAGAATATTTCCTTTTTTTGCTTAGTTAATATTTTTTTGCAACAAAAAATAACTTAAATGATCTAGTTAATGCAATTAATTTAACGATGTAAGATAAATGCTGTTTTGAAAGCGGTGCTAATTTCTTGTTAAAGTATTCTTAAGATCTTATTAAATGACTTATGTATTAAACAAAATTACTTTTCAACCTTTTTATAAAGAAATATTCATTATTTTTCTGAAATGCTTATAAGTAATTATTGAATAACGCATTTAAAGCCTCATTTTTCATAAGCCGCTTATTGTTCCCCACTGGTACATTATCAGAGTATCGCCAATAAAATACGCGTATTCTGTTTTAAAAAATATTAAATGTTATGCCTTCAAAAAAATTTATTAAAATATAAGTTATAATCTTATTTTATTAGGTTTCTGTAAATGACTGATGTAGAAAAAAACTGCATGATGCATTGAAAAATACGTAAAATTTACTTTCGCTAACTTTTTGTTGGAGTAAATATTTTTTAAGGATTAGAATAATGTAAATAGTTTTTTTTATGTAATTCTAATCATATAAAGAATTTGAAGTTTTTTTTTCTTTTAATTTTAAATCTTTTAAGAAAGATAAACTTTATTCATTGAACTATTTTTATCTTCTTGATTGTTTTTTTAAGAACAATTATAGCAAAAATACAAAGAAGGTCTTTTAGTGCTCTTCTTAAAATTCGTTTTGTGAAAGTTATTTATTTAAAAGCAATTAGGGTTTTTAAAAATTCAAAGCTTGGTCGTATTTTTACTTATATTTTTTGCATCTTTCGCCTTCAATGTAATGTTATATTGACTATAAATATTTTTGGGGCACTATGATAACTACTGACTAATTATTAACTATAATATAAAGATTTCATTATTTTTATTTGAATAAATACCATGAGAATTCGAAAGGAAAATAAGAAATTTTTTTGTGCTACGTAGGTGAAAGCAAAAAGCTAGGTGAATAAAGCCTAAGAAATACAGAAATGTACAGTGCGCCAAAAAAAAGCAAAAAAAAAAGAAGAAAAAACGGACCACTATGAATGACTTTTTATCTAATGATGTACACGTTCTAGGATTCGATCTTAATGGCTCGAAGAGGTGATCGCAAATATGACAATTAATTAGTGAATTAATTAGAAATATGACAATTAATTAAAATACAATTTTCAACCAGTTTGAATCAGTTAAAAGAACCGTATCATCGTAGTTTTGAATCCGTTAAGCGAAACGTATTCAGTACAAAAAGTAAGTACTGAGATATACTAAAAAGTTAAATCAGTTATTAAAGAAATATAGCTTCCAATTATAGAATCAGCAATTCTGCATTTAAACATTTAAGCTTTGAAAAATATATTTATAGTTTGAAACTTTCGTTAGTTAACTTCTTGTTTAAAATTTTTTTTCCATGTGTAGGGAGACGATACCTGTCACTAAAAGTTGCTTAGTCGATTTGGAAATTTTTTAACAAACTTTTTCAAATTTCACGTTTTTACATGCAGACTATAACAAATTTTAATTCTTCGATCTAAACTATTTTTAACACAATTTTCTAAAAGGCAATCTTCTACCGGAAGAAGAGGTTAGAACTAATGTCTTAGTTAGATATCATTTATTAACCTTATTAATTTTGTACTCTCATTTTAAAAGAAAATGATAAAATGACGAAACAGCATTTTAACTTTACTTGTACTACAATTCTAAATGTTTTAGTGGCATTTGAGAAGCTAATCAATATTGCACTAAATACATAAAACTATTGTTTATGGCCGTAAAGGAAGTATAAAACATAAAAGGTGTCAGAAAAGTGTCCCCTGTTGATAATCTGCTACTAGCGACATAAATATTCCCAGAGTAAAGGTTAATTCGTATGAATATACCTTCAGGGAAGACAATAATTTTCTAACTACAGATTTTACAAAACTTTACTCATTAGATTTTAAAATATTATATCTTTATAATCAGAGTTTTTATGGGAAATATTTTTTTTAGAAAAAATGCACTTAGCGCTTAATTAAATGCTTTCTTAATTATATTCTGTAACAGTAAATAAATAAATTATGCAGATTTGACATTAA
Organism: Parasteatoda tepidariorum; assembly: GCF_043381705.1. Classification (NCBI taxonomy): domain Eukaryota; kingdom Metazoa; phylum Arthropoda; class Arachnida; order Araneae; family Theridiidae; genus Parasteatoda; species Parasteatoda tepidariorum. The sequence goes on from NC_092207.1 coordinate 64,472,461, forward strand.
TTCTATGTTAAGAAGAAATTAATAATGTTTCATTTTTTGGACATATTTATAAATGAATGGCCATTTTAACATTAATAAAAAGTACTTTAATTTGTCTAAAATTGTGATTGACTTTGAAATTATTATTATAAAATTAAAACTTCAATTCAGGTAATTTACATTACAGTTATGTAATAGAGTTTAGATAATTATCAAAATCTTGAAATTGTTTGTTAATGTTTAAAATTTAGGAACTAACCTGCTTGCATTTGATTTTTTTTATTTATATAAAAACATCTTTAATTTCTAATTAATTCTGCTTGAACAAAATGAAAACAATTATACTATATATAATTTTTTTTCAAGATTAAAAGTGGATGGGCAAAAAATTAGAAGTCAAATATTTTTGAAAAAAACACTAAAAGGAATTTAGACAGTAATATATTTTAAAGCAGGGTTTGAATTCCCCAATTTTATTTACTTTATATTTTATACTAAGAGTTTTTAGTGAGAATGCTTTAAATTTACCTACAATAAAATGTATCTTCAATTTTAAACTTATTTCAGGGACCCCTGTTTTCTATAGTGCGATAAGCGATGAGGTTATTTATTTTTCTCAATAAAAGTTAACTGCTTTAAATAATTATAAGCAAATAATAAATGAAAGATGTTTTTATTTTTTTATTTTAAGTGATTAATTTTAGAAGGAATTTTTATTTTCTCTTCTGATTCTTGTCGTTGATATCTATTTTTTTTTCGAAATTATAACAACATCCAGTTTCCAATGTATGAATCCACTTTTGATAGAATATTGATGAAAAATTGTAAAAAGTAACATTATAACGAAATTTTTTTAACGAAAATTCTGTTAATTTTTTTAAAAAAAGTAAAAATTCTTAAGCACGGAGAAAAACAAATCTGGTAAAATTACAGTACTCTATGGTAGTGATATTTCTGATTAGAGAGAACATAATTCTGGCTAATAAAACCAAAAAATACTGTAATTAAGCAATTAATTTGGTAATTTTTCCTTTCATTTCGTAACGGTTAATCTGAATCTGAAAATTAATTTAAAACTTAGTTTTTAAAGTTATAGTTTTTACTAATACATATTTTGCAAAGAAATACAAAACTGAAAGGTAATTCTAACCGGTTTTTATTAGCTATGTCATGATCTAAGGTATCATGCTAAAATTACTAAATTTTATCCCATATTATAAAACCATATTATATTTTATTGCTAAATTTACCAAAGTCATTATCTAAGTGCTTCGGTAAGATGTACTAAGTATTTTGGTTTTCCTATAGTACAAATAGTATGCATATACATGTGGTGTGCATATAGTATATACAAGGTAATTTTTTACTGTACTCATCCTTTTTTTGCTCGATGCATAATCAAAAGCGTTGCCTTTTTATGTTTTTTAATAAAGGATAATTTAATTACTGTATACTTTTAACTTGCTTTTACATAATTATTTATATTTTCTAATAATTGGTTTAAATGCAACTAACAAATTTGTTTAAATAATAAAGTACAAAATTTTTTTAAAAAAAGTAGAAATTTCAAGCAGAGTTTATTTTTAAACTTTCTCAACAACCAACATTTGTAAAGAGATTTTTTTAAGAAATAGAAAAGTTTTAAATTCATCTCAGAAGTTTCTTTTCTAAGAAATATGTCAAATGCGAGAAAAAAAGCACAAAAATAAATAAAAATTCAATTTTACATTGATTATAATAAAATTCCGTTTTCTCTGGTGACATTTGAGAGTGGTGGTTTAAAAATATTACAAAACAGGCATAAAATATGCATGAAAACTCTTTTGACTTTTATACGGTATTTCGGAGTATCGAGACTTTTTGATATCTTCTGGGATTCAACACGTGACAACTATGCAATTTCTTGGCGAAATTTTTTTTTCTTCTTTAAAGATGGACTGACGGCTGAATCAATCAGGAAGGCGAAATCGATTGTTGAAAAGAGCCTTTTAGGATTTCTTCACCTTTTTTCCAGCGATTTATTATAGAATATCTAAATCTAACAGGTGAAACGTATATTAATTTGCTATGATGTTCAAAGTGTTCTAATAGCTAAGAACAATCTCAAAATACTGAAAAAAATGTTACTTTCCTATGGAAGAATATCTAATTCTATAGAATGTCTATATCTTACAAGTGAAAAGTAAATTAATTTGATATGATGTTTAAAATGTTTTAGTAGCTAAAAACAGTTTGAAAATATTGAAAATTTTTTTTACTTAGCTGAAAAATATCTAGATCTTTAGAATCCAGATCTTGCAAGTGAAAAGTAAAGTAATTTGTTCTGATGTTCGAAGTGATTTAATAACTAAGAACAGTTTAAAAACACTGAAAAAAATATCTAAATCTTTAGAATATCTAGATCTTGCAGGTAAAAAATAGATTAATTTGCAATGATGTTCGAAGTGGTTCAATAGCTAAGGACAGTCTAACAGTTTAAAAACACAGAAAACATTATTACTTCACTGCAGGAAAAATATGGTTTTGAATAATTTAAAATGTACAATACGAAATATTTTTGCTTTCTTTATCTCTTTTTTGGCTTTAATATTTATCTTAGAAGTCTCTTTCACTTTTTAAACAATAGATAGTACAATCTATCTAAAGGCAATGAAATTTACTTTTTCTTTCAAAATTTTATATTGTCTTATGCCCGAACAGTATCAAAGCGGTGTTCAAGTGTGACAGTTTAAAATATAGTTAATTTTTTGAGGGACAAATTAATTTCAACTAAAAAGGTGTCAAGACATCTCAACATTAAAATTTATGAAAATCATCGTTCCAAATCAAGCCTTCACAAACTAAACGGTGAAAAAAATTCCAGTATAGTTAAGGTACTGTCTGGTAAAAAAAAATGTATTTTTAGGAATAATAATCAAAATATACGGTTTTTAAATCATTCTTTTGATAATTTTACTACTCTTATGGTAATTGCTTACTGAAAATTCTGGTTCTCAAAATTATAGTTCATATTACCACACATATAGTATAAAAAAACAATATAATTTTACCGAATAAATAGTTTTTATGCAATGCTCGAAGGTGCCATGATAAATTACCAAACTTTATCATATTTACCGAAATTTATCACAAGTTATGAAAAATATTTACTTGTTAATTTCAAAAGAATTATTACCAAAGGCTTCGGCAAAATTATCGAGCTTGTACGTGCTCTTATAGAGCGAGAGACACGGTAATTTTTACCATATTCAAGTAGCTTTTACCATACTTCTTTTCTTGGTGTACTAATTAACAATGTTTTGGAGAATTTTAATGTAGAATAAAATGTACAAGCACTTCAGAAAATTTAAAAACATATATATTATTAAACATACATATTAATTAGTACATATTGAGATCATACACAATTTTTTTGAGAGTGACACCTTTTTGACAAACCTTTTTAAAAATATTACTTAATTTGGGTTTTTTGCATAGTTAAAATTTTGCTCTTTCAAGTAGATTTAATTTTAAATCAGGAAATTAGAAGATTTTTCTTTCATAGTTTACAAGTTGATCTCAAAATTTAACTTGAATTTAAAAGCGTATTACAGTTATTAAAGTCCTTATGCTTTTCTTTTCAAAAGCATGTTTATTTTTTTATGTGGCTATGTAAATTTATACACATATTAACCTTCAATCAAAAACATTTTAGCATAAAATGAGCCTGATTACAAATACAAAAGAAAACTTTGCGAAAAAATTTAAAATGTTTTAATGATAAAAACCAAAATTAAAGCATCCCACTTATTTATGCATCGATTGTTTAATTTATTTCTAACAAGTTGCACTAAGTTTCACAGAAAAAAGTTTATTTAAAAACATATAGATTTTTTAAACATTCTTTAATCTGACAGTTAACCTGAGGAACAGCCTAACAGAAAGGCAATGAAAAAAATACAACATGACAAGTTCCAACTTAAACTTATGTACAGAAAGATTATGCACAGTACTACAGAAAGAGAATGACGTCATGACCTAAGCATGATCAACCAACAGCAAATGATAACACCGGCCGAACGCACTTAGTTCTTGACGTCACCAATTCTGTTAAGTATACAAACAGAGACTTAGTTTCAACTTGTCTGAGTTTTGTCTCATAATAAATGAAGAATCATTTAGTTCTTTTCTTGACAGCTACTAATCCAATTGTCCTAAAGGTCCAGATACAGTGAATTAATTGTTTCCTTAATAGAGGTTTTTGGTATTGCTGCATCAGGATATTTTTGTAAGACTCTTCAAACGCGTAGCAACCTGAAAAATAATAATATTTCAACTTGTCTCGAACAAACATACTTCAACTCAATAATGAGTAGTTTCCGGTAAAAAATGTCATCACTTTGAGCAACATATTTCTCTAAGCCTGTTCTTGATCATAGATAGTGATCAACACTTTATTCATGTATCTACAATTAAATATACCTGAAGGATATCGAAATTCAATGTGTTTCTGCTGAATTACGAATCTTTAAACTTAGTGCATGACTATACGACTGACTCTGCATAGCATGAGTCAGATTAGTTCTAACTCATGTTAACTCATGCTTGATGAAGAATGTAAGTTTTAGAGGTTTATTTACCCAACTAAGAAACATTTTGATAAATAGTTTGGCAGAAAAAAAAGTTTGTTGTAGGAGTTAGATGTTTTCGTGTATTCTGAGATATTTTTGAAACTATAACGTTATTAGATTGAATACAGAGCAATAAATTCATTATGATTCTCTATTCATCACTTATTATGAAACAAATAACTTATTCTTTAAAAAAAATAAACATCTACGCATAAAAACTCATTTCGGACAACAGAAAACTTCAACATATCAATAGATGGTGTCCGTAGAATCATTCAATCAAAAATGTTAAGATTACAATGCCTGTACTGAGTACATTGTACAGATCGTAAGGGAATTATATGAGCATGTGCATGTTGTTGCCACTTACTGAAAAAAGATATGTGATGAATTCGATTATTAAATCAGAAGGTTTATAGTTTTAAATCATGATCTTGATATCTTCTGTTTCTTCTAGTCACGTTTCCTATCACTATATGATTCATATTCTAAATTAAATAATTTGCATCTATCAACCCTTATTTATAACATGACTCAAATTTAAATTTATTTCAATAATGACTCCATTATTTTGAGGACTCTATCTTGAAAATAACAATTGGTAATAAATTCGTAGTTAGAATCTATGAAATGATTGATATACTTTGATTATCCTTTTAACTCGAATTCAAAATTATTACTTTAAATATTCAAATAATTGGTGCAATCAGAACAAGTAAATAAAAAAAAATGTGAATTACTTATTAAATTATTATCCGAACTGATTCATTCGTTTTGCTTCCTTTTAATGATTTCTTAGACTGTGTAGCAAAATTTGTGTATGCATTTATCCGCATAAACTTCCAATTAAAAGTCGAAACATACACAGGAATGATAAAAAGAATGTCTTTAAAATTCAATTTGAGAAAAGAGGATATTATATTATATCTCGTTTTGGAAGCTTCAAATAAGTTGTACCATAAATAAAGCAAACGTTCAAAAGCTTTTACTTCAAAAGTTTTTGTAGAATCATTTGATATCTGAAAAGACTAGCTTTCTTTTGAGACCACTCAAAAGCAAAATTTCATTAGACACTAAGAGTAATGGATTGAACAAACTTTGGTAACTGATTAGTTGTCGTTTTCAAAGTTTGTTTATGATATTATACTCCGGTGTATCCATTAAAATTATTCAATTAGGTGGAAGTATTTAAAATATATATTTTGAGGCAGGTTTTAAAAGCTTTATTTGAGCATTGTTATCGATCATTAAATTTCAATTATTTTAGTACAACAGAATTATTTTTGGTTCCAATGTTTTCCAAATCAAATTAAGGCAATAAACATTTTGCCTCGATAAAAATTTGTTAAAATTTTTATCGAAGCTTATTATTTAAATTACTAGAAAATTGTCTCTTTGTTATTAAAATTAAACTTAATTGTTTTTTTAAGAAAAACCAAACTCTATTCTAATTTAAAAGTTACTGATTTCGTTAACAAAAATGTTGGTTTAATAATAAATCTAAATACTCCGTTAATAATGCAGTGCAAATGTCCATTTATAAAACACTAGGCCTAAATTGAAAATGTTCATTAAGAATTTTTCCTAACAATTCTCGGTCCAAAATACAACACTATTTCCTATTTTCTCATTGATGACACTTTATAAATTATTGTTATTGTTAGAAAAATACATTGTTAGAAAACACTACTTTGTTAATTTTGGAAAACTCAATTCCTTGAAAACACTCAAAATACAGCTTCCTTGCAATATTTTACATGGAAACTACATTATTAGAAATTGCGACTTTATAAATAACCTTAAATGTTATTGTTAAAAAAATACAGAATAACTTCGATCTCATTGGTGTTTCGAATGAGACGATACAAGTTACAAAGTGAAAGTTTAAGTACAATTAAGCAAATATTCGTAAAAAATTTTATATTCATTTTAAAATATTATTTTTATTTTAAAATAATAATTTTTTATAATTATTATGAGACACATTTTATTAAATTGGTTCCTTTTTAAAAAAAAATTGGACAATATCTACATTGATTTTAAATTAACTATCTTTTTTTATATTATTTCTCTCTTATTTCTATTACAGTATATTATTTTGAATTACATATTATTTTATTAAATTACTTAAAATTAGAAGATTATAAAATGTAAGTAAAAAAAAAGCTTTTGTGTGGATTTATAAATACAAGTTGATCTGTAAAGAGAAGATATAGATATTGGAGTACTATAATTAGAAAATGTTAATATTACTTAAATTTTGCTTTTATCATAATGAACATTCCATTTATTTTCGATTTACAAAATGAGGCCTTCAAATATCAAATTGATTTGTGAGTAAATATGAGAATGAGAAAAAATATAAATGAATGCAGGAATGGAACGATGGGTGAAAACGAAATAAACTCGTGAATGAACTGACCAGTTCGCAAAATAATAAGAAAGCTTATAAACCTATAATTTGTGAAATGNATATAGTCAAACCCCGCTATAGTGAACCTTCAAGGGTCTGAAATTTCGGTTCACCATATCCGTAACGGAGGCAATTTATCTAATGGTTCCCAAACTCCTCCCTTTTATTACACATTATTCAAATAAATGACTGAAGCAAAAAATTTGTTTTTTTTTATTACTCTTCGTCTTGCGTACAAATAAAATTAGTAATCTTTAGCTGATGAGCAATCTTCAACATCAGATAGGGAAACACTTCTCGACTCTAAGATAATTTTTCTTGAATTTCTGTTATTCCGATTTTTAAACCTGTCTAACCTTCCATTCGAGCCCATAAAAGTAGTCTCATAAAATCGCTTAGCAAATTCATCGAAATTTGTTCTAATACTGGAAGATTGCGGCTTCTTCGAATGCTGAACCATTTCAGTAATGCTTCTGCAACATCTTAGTGATCTGCTTTGTGAACTTTTTTCTGCCATCTAAATTTTTTTCATGAGCAGAAATTATTAATGGCCTATTTTTCCATATGTTACAAACTGTAGATTTGGATAGTTTATATTCCCTACAAATATCAGCTTGATTGCATCCATTTTAAATTTGTCCAATCAAAGGAGAACGTTTTACGTATACATTTACTTACGTTTTACGTTAACGGTTACGTTTACTGCTCGCCATAGTTAAATTTGAGAAATTTGTTTGCTGGCTTTTTTTAACTGAACTGAGAGCAAAAAGGAGTTGAAATGAGGGCCTTATCAGCAGATATTATTGTCCAACCTTTTGACCATTAATGAATAATTACTCATTCCTTCTGACAGAAAATGCAGATTGTTCCCACTGACACCTTACATCATCTGTCTGGGTTGGAAACATCTACTTGGTTTGTTTAGTGATGGGAAAGTGAGATAAAAACAGCTTATCGCTACATTCCCCTCTATAGATGGTTTTTAAAAATCTGTATATATATTTATTTTGAAGTAGAAATTTCAAAATTATTACAAAAAAATGAAGAAAAAAATCATTCGAAGACAGAAAAAAGTTCCTTATATCCAACTTCCTCATTTTTTTGGTTCACTATATCCACAAAAAATAACATTATACTTGTATAGTAAGGCACGGGACCGAACATTTATATCCAGGAGTTCACTATAAACCGTGTTCACTATAGCGGGGTTGTACTGTATAATGACAAAGAAAAAAAAGAAAAACCGAGGATCGAACCCGTCTCCCCTCGCTCCTATCGCAAGTCACTAGCACATGGTCTTGGCTGTTGGACCACGCTTATACGGTGTTCCTGCTACTACATAGCTTTAATTACCCTCTCCCGATTAGCTAAACAAAAGACGGAAGGGATCACTGCGACCTCCCTAATCTATCTATAAAATTTTACTCTAGTAGGCTGGTTCGGTTAATAGAGGCCTACTTTCGGTACGAGTTTTAAAATTATAGCTTAATATTCAAGGGAGTTAGGCGGTCTTGAAATTTGAGTTCTTCTACAAAGAAAGACAAATGATTTTGTACATAGAACACTTTTGCTATGCTAAACTGTCGTGAAAATATCGTAAAACGAGTTTTAAAAAATAATATAATTTAAACAAATTAATTTTCTGGGTTTTTTCCAGTTTTCAAGCATTATTTGAAATTTCCCGAATAAAAAAAAACTTATTTTCTATATATAGGATCCTTCAATATATCGAAAAACACATTAAATTTATAATATAAGCAAGATACTAAAAGAAAGAGCCAGAACAGATTTACAAAGACATATTGTTAGCTCAAAAGACATAATATAAAATTTATCATTTAATTCAGTCAATTGAGCACAAAAATATTATACAATCGTATAAACTTAAAATACAATATTCTCTTAATCTTTAAAGACATTCTAATTTATAAAATTTGCAACACAAGAAAGATTTTTTTTTAAAGTAGCTGACTCAATTTTAACTGTTAAGTCTTTAAGATGACTTTGATGTGCAAGACATTCCAAAGATTAATATTTTTCAGAAATATTATTTCAATGCCCACCACTTTTGGTAACATATGGCACGTGACAGGCACTATTGTTTATTTCTGTTTTGTAGGTCCTATTAAGGTGGATCAACGTCAACCCTAAAAGGACAGATAGATTACATCTATGCACTAAGCTGGATTCGAACCCAGTACCTTCCAGGTACAAGACCAACTACAGCGTGGTCAGCACTTTAAAAAACATAAAACACCATATTTGAATTAATTGTATTAATTTATTAACACAGAAACTGTTCTACACGAACAGTTTCTGTGTTAATAAATTCGATTAAAAGCACAATAAAATTGGACATATATCCAAATTTTAGTACAGTATTTATTTCAAATCAATGCTTGAAATTGGTTAGGATCAGTGACTTA
>NC_092207.1:64481985-64517816 GCF_043381705.1 Parasteatoda tepidariorum
AAATATGACATTTGTCTGCGAAAGAGAAGTTTTAACTTTATATTCTATTAAAGCAAATTCAACTAATAATCGCACACTCCATCTAGAGTGATTTATTATTTAGTTCAAAAAACGGAAAAAAGAAAAAATTCTTAAATGAATTTGGGTGAATTCTTAGTCATTAAAGCGTGGTTGTCAATCTTGTAATTTACTGCAGCTTAGAACCGCACTAATGAAGTTACTTGAAAAGTCCTTACTTTTCTTCTGTGCGAGGAAACCAATTAAGATTTTTTTAACTCTTCTTATGCTTTAAGTAACGTAAAAAACTTCCAATTTATTTGTTGCGTTCACACTTATTTTGCTGTTGCATTTAGGCGAATGGTTGATGAGTAATAAAGTAATAAAAAACTGCTCATTGATTTAAATTTAACTGCTCCTTTGCGTGAGAACAGATTTAATTGTATTCGATTTTTAAAATAATGTTAATATGAAACCTGCGAGTCAACGGAAAATATTACGCGATTATTAAAAATCATGTTTATCTCATAATTTCAAATTAAATTTCATATATTTTTGTTAAATAGGATAAATAAGCTGGAAATTTTTGTGTTTGGCGTGTTTAGTTTCAGAACTAGCCTTTTTTTCAAGAAGAACGATTCTATTTTTTTTAAAATATTTGAAAGATAACATCAGTGATGTTTACTAACTTAGAGTTCTTTTCGTTTAAAAAAGGAGTTTCTTAGACGTTCTTTAGCATTTTTTTCATTCGTTATACCACATGAACTCAATAAAAAAGGTAATCGTGGTAGCATGTGTTAACTATGTCACTGAATTTGTATTCTTATAATCATCTCAAAACATTTATTTATGTAACTAAAGTTATGCGTTTGAAAAAAAATTTTTATAAAGCTAAATAATTTAAAATCAACGGTAATAGAAAAATAATGTACTGAAAAGCAAAATTAGGAGAAATTCGCTTAGGAGAAATGCGAAATAGTGGTCCTACTGATAATGACGTAAATGATGTATAATTAATTTTGGTAATAGGAACTATAAGTACTATAGTAATTGATTCAGTTATCATAGGTAACGAATGCGTTAAAATGGATATAAACTATTAGATTAGCACAGCTGTTTCCCATTAAAACTGTAACAATACTGTGCGACTTTAATATAGATAATGTGAAAACAGGTATTTTTATTTCCCATCGAAAGCGATATGTACCGGAAAAAAATCACTTTACTGTGGCAAATATTGACTAGCATGAGTTGGTTCTGAGCAACATCATCATGCAAAACGATGCTGTATATAGTTGTTCTTTATTTTGATGAGATGAAATATTAAAAACGTGCTTTTCTTAATATGATAACGTTAACCCACAGGAAAGGGAGACAAGTAATAATAAATAAATAAATTTTAAAAAATTTAGTTTTATTTTTGCAGTTTTTCAGTACAGATTTATTGATTTTTTTCTACCTAGTACAAATAACGGGTAATCAACAAATATTTTATAAAAACACGGTTTTTTATTCTAAAAATAATAGGTTCAGTTAAATAGGAAACAATACAAAACTAGCGATATAGTTTAGATTATATTCAGGCTCTAAACACTACTAATATAACGAAAACTTAAATGGTAGTAAATTGCATTATGGAAACAATGAAACTTAAACTCCATATTTGTTAAACATTCATGGTTGTTAAATGTTATCGACGAATTAGTTTTCGATATCTGCTCTTGCGGTATAGTTACTTCGAATGCATTTAAATCGTGATTAAGTGCTTGAAAACAAATAAACAATATTTATATTTCCATGACAATAGCTTAAATGTAAATTCAGTTATAATTGTGTTTAAAGATTATATCAATAGATTAAATTTTGTCATTTATCATAACCGACCAGTAATTCTTATTTTTGCTATTTATCAGCGCTACCAAACTAACATTGATTTGTTGATTTTTCCTGTCATATATTTCTTCCTCCATAGATTCATTATCTCATAAATATATTTATTTATTCAAAAGTTGATTTATTCATTCAAAAGTTTATTTATTTATTCAGAAGTTCATTTATTTATTCAAAAGTTGATTTATTCATTCAAAAGTTTATTCATTTATTCAAGAGTTCATTGATTCCTGAATTCGTAAAGTGACTGATAAATTGATTTGCTGATTCATTGGTTTACTCATTAACTGGATCACTAATTAATTGATTTGATGTATCATTGATTATTAAATAAGCATAACTGAATGAGTGTTTATATTTTACTATTAAACACCGCAAAGAAATTCTAACCAAAATTCATTGATTCACTCATTTTAAGATGCATTCATTCATTGAAGCGTCACTTCATAGACTTTCACATTCCTTGATTCACTCATCAGTAATTTTGAAATTGATTAACTCATGCGTCGAATTACTCAAACCCTGATTTAATGATTTATTAATTCTTTGATTCTTTTAAGGATGATTTAGTAATCTGCTGATTCATAGACTCTTGATTCCTTAACAAATCAATGAATCACTTCAGTCTGTTTTATGCTTTTAGATTGCAATTGTCATTTCGAATTACTGTCGAACTAATATCCTTTTTCCTAGATTTCATCAATAAAATTTTTTTTGGTTTACCAAATAAAAATAAATCTGAAAAATCATCCTTGATTTATTCAAACATATAAAGCAGTTTTTAGCAAAGTGTATGTTTGGTGTGTTCAAATTTTTTTTTATCAGAAACTATTGTTTGCTTAAATTTAACTCTTTTTATTTCTTAATAAAATGTTTAAATTGGTTTCTAGGTAATCAACTTTAAAAAAAGGCGAATATTGTTTGAAATATTATTTTTTTGCAAAATATCTGAATATTTAACATGCATGTCATGACAGTTAAATTGAGAAAACTCATTACTTCGGGAAACACCTTTTATCCTACTCAATATCTGCTTCTTGCAAATGAATCAATTTCATTTTTTTTCAAATGGAATAACCAAAAAAGCAAAATAATAAATGCAGGAGCAGAAAGTTTACTTATCATGCAATGAAATCTTTTTCCGAGTTCATCTGCAAAATACAAATGAATCAAGATACATTTCAAAGGCAGCCACATAATTAATGAAGAAGTTTGACAATTTAATACCGTTTTCATACTTCTTAATAAAAAAGATTTCCTTGAAATAAATATCGGTAAATTGTCGCCTCGCAATCTCTATTTTAAAAGAAAACTCCCCTGCAGGGATTCGCATCTCGCTTTAATTTAATGCCAGGTTTTCTTGCCTTTTTGTTAACACCCAAGTTCATTTTCGTCAAAAAATGTCAGTTAAATATGACATTTGTCTGCGAAATAAAAGTATATTTTTAAGAAAACTATATCCTCAATTTCGATTAAAATTTTTCACTTTTAAATGCTTTTTTATTTGCGTATTATAAAGCCAAATCTTATTTTAAAATTTCGAAAAATTAATTGAAAATTGACAGAAACTGAAATTAATTTCGAGCGAAAATCTTCAAATTGTATTTTCTTTTTCTTAAATCATTAGATTTAATGTTAATTACTTCTTTAGAATGTTCTAACATAGGTTTTATGAAAAGATTTCATTTAAATGCTAAAAAAAATTCCGTTTTATATCAAGTGAAAATAGTTAGACCTTAAGACGTAAAACTAGCATTTAATTTTGACTGAAGTAATTAAGGAGGATAAAAGAAATAATACGTTAACTTACGTTTCGATAAAGCAAACTATAATTGAGAAAATGGTGTACGGGACATTAACCAAAACTATCAGCAAAGTAACTGGATTATAGTATTTTTTACACTTTAATGAAATTTGGCACTCTTTCAAAGTGTTTTCGAGTAAATGATTTAGCAAAATAAAAAATACTAATAATTTTTTCCTCGATATAAAGAATATTAAATCACAAAAAAGAAATTTATGTTTGCAAGTAGAAATAAAAGCAATAACATAATTATAAATTGAATAAAAAACAATTATGAAATAGTTATTTTTTCATTGTTCGATATAACTTGGCTTTTTTTTATAAATTGCTACACTCTTATAAATTGCAAAACTCTTCTCTTCTTTTTTTTCCTTTTTTAACAAAATTGATTTCCTAATAACGCAGTAGTCTAGATTTCTGTTACTTTTTAATTTTTTTAAATTTAATATTCCAACCAATAATTCAATTAATTGATTTTTCAAAGAGCTTAAAGATATTCAATATTATTATTTGAAAGAGTACAGGGCAGTTAAAACATTGCTTATAATTTAATAACTTCAGAATAAGTAGTTAAATTCACTCTTGTTTCTAAAACACTTAATACTACAAAAAAGCAATTTTATAATTTTATATTTAAAAACAGTCCTAATACCTGCTTTTTGACCTGTACTCAAAATACATTAAGTAATATCGCAATTTTTTTTTCTAATTTGTAGAAAAAAATAATAGTAGTTAAAAAAACGTTCACATTATCCAATATAAATCACATATTCAGTTTATTATGTATGTTGCATTGTACTCAGATGAAGGTTCTTTTCAAAATTCGACCAAAAAATTCAGAGACTTGATAAAAAGCAGCAAAAAGATGATGATTTTCAATCGAAAATTAGGTCATAAACCACGTTGAGAAGGGGAAAATCGCATAAATCCAATGCAGGTTTCATGGATTTTGAAACCAGCGAATCAAGGAACCATGCAACACAGTTCCTGCGCATTAATGTTTCCTCCTCACTATGCTATTTATCACCCCTGTGAATTTGCAGGTGAAATTTTGGAACATTATGTATGTACTGTTTGACACTTACAAAGAACCCTAATAAAATGAAATTGCTTGCTTTCAGTTTATTCAAAGCATTCATCATAAAAATGCAAGTTTTCTCTAATAAAACAATTTTTTCCTAATAAACAAGTAATGGTACGTGGAAAGATTCATGATATAAAAACTATTGATGGTATTAAAAGTTTTATTGCAAAAACATAATCAATAAGGCATAATTGGCTTGCATAACTGCTTTGGTTTGTAGTTGGTTGTCAAACCTCGGAGCAAATTCAAAAGGTTGGTAGGGAACCTTCTTGACCTAACTTATTAACTATTGATCTCCCAGCCTCCTTATTCATAGTCTACAGTGTTACAGAAGGGGTGGCCAACATGCGGCTCGATAGTCGCATGCGGCTCTTTGAAGGATTATTTGTGGCTCTCGATAAATGTACCCGAGTACCCTTTTCATTTTTGTGCTATTATATTTTAATATTTTTCTGAACCCATTTGAAATTAACGTAATTCAAGGTGAGTTTTCCATTTCCAATATAATTATGACCCAAAAAGCATCTGAAGAATTAGAATCAATAGAGATACAAGAGGATCAAGCACTACAGTTAAAATATAAGTCGAGGTCGATTACTGAATTTTGGAAATTTGTACCAGAATCGAAGTATCCTGAATTAAAAATGGCTGATTGTCAAATTATTTCAATATTCGGAACAACGTACTTAGGTGAATCATTTTATTCTACTTTAAAATTCGTGAAATCCAAACACCGATCAGTATTAACTAACCAGCATCTCAAAGAATTACTGAGAAGTGCTGTCACTAATTATTCACCAAATGTTAAAGAATTGTCAAGAGACGTAAAATAAATGTGTTTAATTTTTAATGTTTAAATTCAATACACATATTTTGTGCTTTTATTTAAATGTTTTCAATAAATATAATTTCTGTAAAGGAAATTTAATACCTTTTTTGCATACCTTTTAAATACGTATTTAATTGCGGCTCGCGAAAAATGCTAAATTTTGAAAAAATGGCTCGACTATCAAAGAGCTTGACCACTCCTGGTCTACAGAGTCAGTACAATAGGCAGTATTGATGCCAGTCCCCTTGCATCGTACGCTCAACAAAAGCAAAACGCTCATATATATAAGAGAGTACAAAAAAGTAGAGCACAAAGTGCTGAAATTGCTTGTACTTGTTACTGTTATAATTCTCCTCTCTGGAAGATAGGAATATACATCTTTTATGAACATATTTTTAGCTATTGGCAAGTTGTGATATTTATGATTGTTGCTACTTCTGCATCATTTATTATTTTCTGAAATAAGGGTTTAAGAATCTGTGTCAATGCACGTTTAAGAATATGTGTGATTCTGACAGCATTGTTTTGAAATTTTTTAACAATAATTAAAAACATAGACTCGAGCTAATGCAACTTTTGCTACTGGTTAGGGTGTAGCGCTCACACAAGCACACAGAAGCTTGTGCTCCATAGTGGCTAAATTAGGACATTTATGTGAAAGTTTGAGGTGAAGCATAATTAACACAAACAGTATAAAAATAATGTAAATCATTGTGAATTGGAGCAATGCGTGGGCATCATTTTCTTTTCTAAATGAGACAAAATGGCATCTACAACACGTGAAATGTTAGAAGTGTGTGGTGTCAAAGCAATGAGTATATAATGTGTTGTTTAAATGCTTTAGAGACATTGTGAAATGTTGCAGCGTTGACATTGTGTGTAGAGTGAGAAATAAATGTCTATAAGTTCATATTGAGATTTTTCATCGAGACAGGCTAACAATTGTCAACAATCTTCACGTACACTGAGAAAAAAAGTATGGTTAAAACAATCAGAATGTGGTAAACTTTACTGCATTTCTAGTTCCAAAGGAACATCAAGAGGCTCAAAAAATTTTTCCGAAGCATTTTGGTAATGACATTCGGTAAAATTAATAATAAAATATGGTGTAATTACCATGCTGATTGGTAGTAAATGTGGTAAAATTTAGTATTTTTCATGATTTCTTAGAGTAGGATATGAAATGCATTATATTTTAATTCCAGAATTGTATTTTTACAAAATGTCTGATATAAAAAACTATCATTTTTAAAACCAGAATTTCCAGTAAACCGTTACCACATGAACAGAAAAATTACTAAATGAATCGCGTAAATACCGTATATTTTGGTTTTATTATCAGAATAATGTTTTTTTTTCTTTTTTTTACCAAAAATGTCATTTACAGACAAATACGGTAGTTTCACCAAAATTTTTTAATAAGCATATGCATATGGGAAGCATATTTTAATAAATTAATCTGCAGCACAGAAATTTGTCAGGCTTAATTTAGAGTTCATAAAATCAACACATTAAATAACTTTGTCAATTTCAATATGTATCTTAAATCATTGTATCTATTCCAGCATCCCAAATTACGGATAGAGAAAATTACAAAAGTCTTATTTTATATACTATACTATGCATTTTCATTATTTGAATTCTTAATTGAAAATTTTTAAGAAACTAGTCTTTCTGTAAAGTTAAAAATATAATAAATTAAAATGAAACTCTGCATTTAAACATCATAATAAATATTAACGTTTACTAGGTATAATATTTAAAAAGAAATTACAAAAATATTTGAAGTTTGTTGATTCAAAAAAAAGAGATTAATAAATTCTCTTTTTTTTAAAATTAATATACATTGTACATGGAAGGGTAAAATATAATGGGACTCATGTTGCATTTTATTTTTAACCTAAAAAGTATATTCTCATTAGTTTCTTTTCTCATCCATAATTTAAGAAGATGACTTCAAAATGTCTGAGAAAAAGACTTAAAAAATAAAAATGAACAAATTTTCAAAAGTTAATAATATGGTTAAGTTGAAAGAAAAGAGAATGATAAAATGAAATGAAGATCTTTACCTTACTTTCTTTCTATTGTGCGTTTTCGATAAAATCTGAGAACATTTCCATCTGAAAAGTAATAAAACTTAAAATAGATAAAAAAGAAGAATACTTGATACTTTGCCTGTTTTAATATTTTCTGATGTCACTATTTTTTAATACTAGACATTTTTGATACTAGAGATTCTGATGTCACTATTTTAATACTAAGTTTGCTTTTGGCAAAAAATTCAGATTATTTTAAAATTTAAATATATTTTAAAAGCATTACTTGCTACAATATTAATATATTCTTTACACATATATAAAACTCATTCTCATGATTAAAAAGTTGCTATCTTTGTGTATACTGTAAGAACATTTTAATGCATTTTCAACTCCAAAAATGCCAAATCCAACTATTTTTTGCCAAAATAGTGAATTGAAACACTGCAGATTATTCATGTATTTAAGTGTTTCACTACTCCAAACTTGACCGATACTCCGAACACTAATATTTCTCCTAATATATCCTCATCAGAGATCAAAATATCGAATGAATATAATTATATCAGCGAATAAATTAATATCAAATTGGATATAGAAAAATCTTTCGGACATTCACCAGAACGACTATAGGAGTTTTGGCATTCACCTGTGAAAGTCGACATTTTCTTGATTTCGATCATTCATTGTAGCATATATAAAATCTAAATAGTAGCAAAATTCCTCTATTATTGATTTTTGTTTAGACTGAAGTAATAAAACATTGAAGTAATCAAAATAAAACATTGTACTAAAGTATTTTCGATGCAAAATACAATTTACTAATACACAAATATAATATTTTACTAATGGATAACAAATTAAACCTAACTATATCAGCATGAATATTTTAAAACAAAGCTCCTCGTCAATACGCTTTTTCTTTTACAAAATGATTCAAAATGCTAATATAAATTGTGTCTTAAATCCATTAATCTTAAAGTCAATATATTTTGCGATTAAAAAATAAGATTAATATATTTTCAAAGAAATGTAATTTTCTTGTTTATAGCAAATATCGCAGATGCTATTATTAAGATTTTCAGAGGTCTATTTTTAATTTAAAATTATCTCCTTCTTTTCTGTTCAAAGTTTTGTTCAAAGTATTAAAGTATTAACGTATTCATATTTTATGCAAAAGAACTTTGGTATTTATTAGTTTTTTGACTGAAACAGTTTCGTCTTTTTGAAATCCACAGTATGACAGATAAATTTCAATAGCAAACAGTTTGTAAAATGCAACTAACAATATGAGTTGAATGATTTCTGAACAATTATTGGAAAAATTATCACTGAAATAATTTCTGTTACCCAAAAAAATAGGAAAAATTGGTCTCGAATAAAAATACTTTTCGGTTGTAATAGTTTTTCTAAACTCATGTCTTAATTGCTTTTTACCGTTTTGCAATTACTATCTAATGAAATAATTTTGCTATCCATATTTCTAAGCACTTATAAATTTCTTTCAAAAGACCAAAGAAGGAGAGGGAAAAAAAAGACTAAGAAGCCTAAAAAAGAAATCAGTCACCCCCAAAAACTTAAAAACAGCATCAGTGACGAAAGCTGCAAAACCGAAAGCTAAAGTAGCTGGAATTTAAAAAAAGGTAAAGATTTCCCAAAGAGGCAAAGAACTAGAGTTCCATAGGACACATTTAAATAAAAATTCTCTGAAATTATGTTTCAGAAAAGCAACTAATGTTGCACAAATTAATAGCAAAAACATTTCAAAATGTCTCAGAAATGTTTTTATCTATGGAAAAATACCATTTTTTATACAATATTTTAAAACTATTACCATTGAAATAGTTTTAAAATATTTTTGACATATTTGAAATATATCTGTTATTTTTCAAACGTCATATCTCAGATGTTATCTCAAACTTATCAGAAAAAATTCAAAACAAAAAATCCCATTATTTTAAAAAGCTTAGAATTTATTTGTCTCAAAATTGATTTTTTTTTTAATTCATGGAAAAACCAATGCAAAGAATAGCTAACTCTCTGAAATTGAATCAACAATCCTTTAGCTATATATCCCTACTTTTTACCATCACTTTCTCACAAAATATCAGGATTTTTTGATAAAACGCAAAATTTGATTGTTTGACGAAACTCTTTATTTGCTCGTGTGCAATTTCAATGCACTTTACTAGTTCACCAACAGTTGGATTTACATTTTTTTCAGAACTGTTTGCATTTTACGATGGAACGGTGTGGATGTTTTTGTACTTGCTTGCAGACAGGCTCCTTGGCCTCGACTTTTATCAATTACTGAATAACCATACTTGTACACTATTGCTCTTATCCTTTTAACAAATCGTTTCGTAATATTTATTTTTGACAATTATTTTGTCGCAAAATCACTGGATTCCTAACAAACCAAGCATTTTTAAATGTTTTATGAAGCTGCGTTTTCACTTGTCTGCGTCAATTCAGTGCGTTCTGGGAGTTTTCAAATAATAAACCATCTGCATTCTGTGTAATGGTATACTGAAGGAATAATCCCGCACACTATTTGCAATGATGCTTTTAGCAAAATTCGTATCTTTAAGGAAAGTGAAAACAGTAATGTCATGAATGCATCTTTTACAGCTCGACTGTTAAGAACCATGTTGAGTTTCAGCAGCACCGCTACTTTTTTCTTACCAAACTTTATACTGCTCTAGTGACCTAACTATTGGGACCATTCTTCCCAAATTTTAGCTACTCCTTATATATAAGAGATCAGAAATCCGAATTCGTAGAAAAAAATATGTTTATTCTGAGAAAGTGCGTTTTTGTGTCTGATTTCGTAAGTTATCGCCTACACATTGGCATAATAGCACATGCACATAATTAGCATATTTGGTGTCCCCCACTTGAACCATTGAGATTGAGTTTTGAAACGTGAGGATCCAATCAGTAGATCAAAAGTTATTTAGAGTAGCCCGTTTTATATTTTACTTAAGGTACATTTTCTGAGTTATTAAGCTTAATATAATAACCGTATAAATTAACGATCAACCCTACTAGTTTTACTGAAATTTATGGTGTCTGGACTTTTTTTTTCTCAAAGAAAGGAGTTAGCTGAATAAATTAACGGTCAACTCTCCAAATTTTACAGAAATTTCCTATTGAGCAGTGTGTTAAAAGGTATCGAAACTATTATGACCATTTAATTAAAAAACAATTGATGCAACATCTAAAAGGCACGAAAAATTTCTTCCAATCTAACGCAATTTTCCTAACATTCAAGAGGCACAAAATGCATAGACCCGATGAAGTCAACCTTAAAAATTTAAGTTTCTGGTTAATCAAGTCATTCTCCAAAAGAATGTAAAAGAGGTTATTTGGAACAAACAGCGATAAACTCTTTGAATTAAATTTACATATATAGCATAATCAATGAAGTTTCGCAAAATCTATGAGCCATTTCAGTATAAAGACTGGTTTTGTTTGAGCAATTAGTAATGTTTTGACTGAATGCCCCGGGTATCGAATAATTGAATTCAAAGGTGAAATGCAATGTTCTGTGAGGGTATAAATGGAATATTGTCTCATTGATTTTATGAAAGAGGAGTAACAATGTGACTGGTAATGCAATAATTTATGAAACATTTGTCTGATACGATTTTGATAAATTGTCCATTATTAGAAAGTTTAAAATCTTCATAATGTTATGTTATGGTGATAAAATGATTTATAAAGCATATTTCTAGAATTGAATACAATTAGATCTGTGCAAATAGTCGCGATTGAACATATTACATACTCCTGTAAATACAATATACTTTATGAATAATTTGTATGGTGTATGTTGATTTATGTACCTTATCTTACTTTACATAAAAATCTAGTGAAGGTGTCGCAGTTTTCCATTCTTGTCCATGCATTTCCTATTAGCTAGGTAATCACGTGGTGGTCACGTCAGTTCCGTATTGTTTTGATTGTTATCAGCATAAAATTAATAAAAGTCATAAATGTATTGCTTTTCTATATTTTTCTTGTATCCCTAATTTAAATTTATTTACCTGTACTTTTATTAATACGTTTTTAATTTTGTTTGTTTTCTAAATTCAGAGTTTTAGAGGATTGTTATTATTATTAGAATAACGTAATTCCACGTTACATGTTTAGATAAAGTTGTTTAAATTGGCGTTTCATCTTATTAACCAATTCACAATACTTATTTTTTGGCGCAAATCACATTATTTAATTTTTTATTATTTTTGCGCTATATTTTAAGATTTTATTTTAAGTTATTTAGAAAGTTAGTCTAATCTTATTAGCCGTTTTACAGTTAATATTTTTATGCAAATAACATTTATATGCTGTTATGGGGCCGCGATGTCTCAGAGGATAGAGCGTTCGCTTTCCAATGAGGTGAACCGGGTTCGAATCCCAGCGATGACTGGATGATATGAATTCCGCATGCGGCTTGCACTGACCACAGAGTTGACATGAAATATCCTTAGTGGTAGACGGATTATGGGCTAGAGTCCCCTTGCCGTCAGACTAACCGTGGGAGATTTCCATGGTTTTCTTCTCCATGTAACGCAAATGCTGGTTAGTTTCATCAAAAAGCCCTCCACGAGGACTGATTTTTTCCAATACTTGATTCAGAAGTTCCTTTGCCCTCTAAATTGGGTTCAACAGAACAAAAATGCAAAACGTTTACACCGAGATCACTCCCCTTTACACTGTACGTTAAATATTTTTGTTTCCAAAAACTTGAATATTGTCGCGAAGTGATCGTTTGTGATATTGTTTACGATTGATTACGATTGGCGAGTGTTTGCAGTTGTCATCAAGGTTGCTTTTCATTTGCAGAAAATAAAGTATGCCATTAGAAATATGCATATTTATTTTTATTGTGTAATATGTATAGTTATAGTTAAATTTTTAAATCCCTGTAAACAGTATTAAATAGTTCTATGGTGTATAATTGCTCCCACTCTCTTAAACCTAGTTTGAATTCGTATTAATATTCTCTCGGCAACGTGTATGTTCGATTTACAAACACATTTTATTTTAGGAATTAGTGCATGCATGCAACTTAAATTACTAATTCTTACTTTATATTGTCTCGTAAAAATGACTTTACTGATTCTTATGTGTATCATATCTTACTGCAATAATAAATATTAGTGTTACTAAATGAAAAAAAACATTATGACTGGTGGCGGGTACTAAGGCAACATTATGAAATTTTAACTAAAGTCAACCTATTTATAATTTGTTTTGCAACTAGTTAAAAATGTTAGTAAAGCAATATTAAAGAGTGTTTGCAGAATTGATCGCGATCGAAAGCTAAGAATTGAGGAATGAAATCGAGGACGTCCTCAAACTCAAATGAAAAAGACGTCCTCAAACGAAATATCAGCAACTAAATAGTTCCATAAGAGATATTGTGTTGTCAACAAGTAATGATCAATCAAAAATATCATTACTGTGTTAGACAAGTTTCAATGACAAATTTTGTTTCATTTCTATGCTATATGGAAATAATATTAGTTAACTTAAAAAAGTCTAATCTGTTAGGGTTAAGCACATTTTTTCAACTGTTTTCATTCCCTTAAACTTGCTTTATGAGCTGTGCCCATTTTCTTAAAAATACATTTTGAATTTTATCCATTTTCTCAAACAAGCTTTTTAAATTGTGCGTAATATTAAATATAAAGTTAAAATAAGGTATATGTAAAGTTTCATTAAGTATTGCAGAGATGCTACTATTCTGAAATTTCAAAGAAATGTTTTTCAAACATAATGAGTTACATGTGTGTAGTAAAGAAAAACATTTTTGGCTATGAACATTCATTTATATCTATACTACTTACAAAAGAAATCTGATATTAGTGATATTAGTATAATCATTACTTTCATTAAACAAAAGAGAATAAACTGAACAGACGATATCAACAGGATGAATAACCACAGGATGAATAAGTTTTTAAAGCTGCTAGATCAACGGACACTCGAAAACAAGGCAAATGGAGGCTTGATAACTCGAAAAAAGATCGACTGGTACTCCGACAAAAAGCTGGAAACCGCTTGCAAGTAGACTAGCATGAAAAACCTTTTAGAGATGGAACATCACGGACTGTCGATTGAATGAAAAATAAGTGGTACAGATATATTTTAATCATCCATATTTTTAAATGCAGTATAACTTTCTCTATCAAAATTATAACGATTTCATTTTTGCTGAGTTATTTATTTGAATTTATGCTACTATTAAAACTATCAAATCTTTACAAAAATTTTCCCATAAGGGGGAATAAATACTTTCCTAATTAGATAGATATAAGATTAAGTGTTTCCTATAAGATTAAGTGGTTACATAAAAAAAAATAATACATACCAAAACCAAATTAATTATTATTTCTTGACGTTTTTATGCAAATGATTTATTTCGTCACAGTGCTGCCACTTGGCGTCTAGTGTAATGCTGACAGGTATCTTTTTTTTCCATTTGCATGGAAGTCTGAATCATTATTTAACAGGTTTCTAATTAAATATATCTTAAGGTCTGGTTTCTTAGGACAAGCGCCTTATCTGAGCGTCAGCGGGACGTCAACGTGCCGCTGACGCCAACAAAATATTGGTTTGTTAGCTCAAGGCCTGGTTTCTTAGAACTAGCGCCTTATCTGGGCGTCAGCGGAAAGTTGACGTAGAGCTGACGCCACAAAAATACTTTTTTGTTAGCTCAGCTTGAGCAGTCTTTCCAACGCAGACATTATCTCTCATTGCGCATGCGTTAATAGCGTAAACAAATATTTATTTTGAATTTGTATTGATTTTTTTATTATCGACTAGTGTTTTAGAGAACAAATAATGACTTTGTCCAAGAAAAAACACATTATAGCTGAGTTAAATGAAGAGTGCTATGTTTAATGAAGAAGCTATGTTTAATGTCAAAATCAAAATCTTGGCTGATTTCAATGTGCTGTTGGATGTTGTCCGCCATTGCTTCTGTGGTTAACGTCACGTTGTAATCCAACTGCAGTTGAGTTTGACGGCAATTGTAGTTCAAGATGAGCGTTCAATGACGTATACTATCAAACTCACAAATGGACCAATCAGAGGTTAACGCTGATTTCCAGCTGACGGCGTCCTGTCCTAAGAAACCAGGCCTTTAGAGTTTGGATTATTTAACTTCGATAAGCTGGGAATTTTCAACATGATATTGCGTCCTATTATACTTCTAGTATAGTAAAAGTTTGTTTTAGCAGAATGGAGACTTCACTTTGGCCCCCATGGTCCCCTGACTTCAGCCCTTTTGTGCATTTGTAAGATCACCTTTCACCTAGCCTTTTCACATCTATGTGCTCATTCAGTCTCCCACTAAAGTTTCCAAAAATATGTGACAAGGAAAGTGTCCAAAAATGGTCACAGGCAATCCATCAACATCTCATAAAGAATTAAATATTTTGCAAAAAATTTTAACATTCAAATACTTTCTCTCGGCAGTTTTCAGAAAATTCTTGTTTTAGTCAAAACAAAATTAAACGTGCGATTATAAAACTTTTAAAACATTCATCATTTTTACACGAAACACATAATTCATTCAAAACAAAATGTGATAAACTCTTACATATTGACAGTGAAACTTTCAATGTTTCAAAATACGGAAGAGATTACTTAACTTCAAGAAAATTCTTTTTCATAATATTTTGCACAAATGTTATGAATATGAATTACAAACAGTATTTAAATTCTATAATCAGTCAAGTATGTTTTGTGTCACTAAAGAATTTTATTAATATAAATTTCTTAAAGCAGAACGAAATATTAAAATGTTATTAATAACATTTGCTAAAAATTTTAATATCAATGAAGATAAACACATTCCTGGGAATAAATCACTCTTATGATGACAAATATTATTATTAATGTTATGTTAAAGGAAAAAAACTACATTTCTATACAGAAAAAATTAAAAGACTCGAAAAATTCTATCAATATTTTTGGTACAGAAGGGAGTTTTTAGTGCTCATCTAGTCTAATTCAACTGGAGCAAAATATTACATTTAAGAGAATCCAGTAGTTTAATAAAATGTTTTTCATGATTAAATTTCTTAATATCAAAAATTGATCTCAAGTGACAAAAAAGACTGATAATAAAGCATTATCACTTTCCAAAATATATTAAAATTAAATCATTCAAAAGAAAACCATTAAAATTTTCATTTTGGCATTATTATTCAATTCAATCACAAACTTAGGAACGGAAATACATTCTTTTTTATTAAACTTTGCATTAAATAAAAAAAAATAAAAAATTTGGAAACCATTCCGATTTTGAAATACTTGAAAAGTGCGCGATATTTTAAAACACTTGTAATACAATGTTTATAAAAATGAGTTTGATAAGTTCACAACCTTAATAATTGCTTAAACTTTAAAAAAAAAAAAAAATTTTTTTTTTAATAAGAAAAAAATTTTTTTAGAAATTTCTTAAAAACACCATACCGCCAATCATATACTCTATTAGTTATATAAAGAAGTATGAACTAAACATGGATTAAATTAAGCTGGCTATTGTTTTAGAAAGCTTCCCGATTGTTTTATAAAATTGTAAAATAATTCTATTAGTTTTATAAAGAAGTATGAATTAAACATGGGTTAAATTAAGTTAGCTATTGTTTTATAAAACTTCCCGATTGTTTTTGTTTAACAAAACTTCCCGATTGCTTTATGAAATTATAAAATAATTCTATTAGTTATATGAAAAAGTATGAATTAAGCATGGATTACATTAAGTTAGCTATTGTTTTATAAAGATTCTTGATTGTTTCATGGAATTATAAAAAATTCACATACGAAAAAAGTATGTTAAAACTTATTTTTCCTATCTTTTACTCTCATTTTACAGGTGTGCCTGTTTTTAAATGCTTTTAAAATATTAATAAACGCTATTCATGTTTAAAATATCTAAATATAAATCTTCTCTATGAATCAGGGCAGTAAAAAACATTTTCTTAATTTTGAATTGGCCTAAAAAAATTATTTGAAAAGAGTGAAAATATTTTATAATTAAAGATATTAAACTATTTCGCTTTAGCTGAAAAATGATAAACATATTTTATTCATCAGAAATAATAAAATTCACAGTTTAAGCTTTTGTCTTAACTATTTGGATTACCATTTAATAATGATAATAATAATATTAAGATACTATAGCTTTAACTCCTTTTTTTTCTCATCCATATTTTCAATGTCATGCAAATTACATAGTATTTCTAAAAATTTCTAAAAACTGAAATAATGTGTATTTTTATTATCCTCATCACACGAATTATAATTGAAATAAGTTAATGATAAATCGACAATGAAAGAAAATGTAAGAAATAGGGAAACATGTCAGTATGAAATATGCAGACAAAAAAAAAAGACAAGTTAAAGTTTCAACCTCCAATTAAACCTGTTTTACTGCTTTTTACAATATCAACCTCTCTACACTAACTAGTTAAATATCAATTGCAATTTTGTTTTATCATGGATTAATAATTAATTTGTGACCTTTAGTATACTTTTGGAGGAAGAGTTTTAAAAAAATATTAAAAAGCGACCTTTACGCAACAGCCTGCATACTCATAGATTGCATGGGTTTTGATAATAGTGAGTTTTATGTATGACCCAGATTGGTTAAACCCTTCATAAAATTTCCTGTTTTGTGCATTTTAACTACACTGTAAAAATTCAGGATCAAATTACGTTGTAAAGTAAAGGCACTCTGGGTGCATCATCCGTAAAATACATTATTATAGTAATATTATATTGTTATTTTTACAGCAACTTTTAATTAAAGTAATTCAGTGATTTTACTGTAATCATATCATTACATTTAAAATCACAGCATATCAAATTTTTCGTTCCGCAACATATTCCGGTAAAAATAGATTTCATGGTAAAAAGTACCGGCATCCTGAGTGGCAGGACTTTTTACCGTAACTTGATCAGAGTTTTTTTTACTGTGATGTTAAGAAGTATTTTGAAACCAGAAGCGATACACTGACTTAAGGAACTAATAAAAATATTTAAATTATATCAACTATATTCTTTTTACATTCATGGAATACCAAACTAAGGTTTTAAAATCTTGTTTTTGTTACTTTCACGCATTTGATTTCTTAAAAACTGCATAATCCCAGAGCATATTGAATGTTAAAGAGCATAGCAGGGTATAAATAAACTTTTTTTAGATATTTATAATTATTCTGTTTTTAGCAATATAAGAGTTTTTTTAATAAAAATCTGCTTTTATATTAATTTTTGCAATATTTCGTACTTTTTAAAATGATTAATGAATTTAATGATTTAAAATGATTGGGCTAAGGAAAACCCTGCATTCAAAATTATAGGAAAGAAATTTTTATTAATCAGCATTTTTAACTATGTTCATAACAAACATGTATATTAACTCACAGGTCTTCATATATGTATCTACTACTTGAATAAAATTAAATTGTATAATTATAAAAATGACTAATCATAATGACTAACTAAATGACTATAAACATAAGTATAAAAATGCATACTATAAATTGCCTAAACAATTTATTTAATATGCAACTCTTATTATGTTAAAAATGTAAAAAACCGTTTGTAAAAGTTTCATACGTGTTTTTACTTATTCCTTGAAATAGAGTAAATGTCTTTTTACCAGCAACCGCACTGTGGTATCTTTCATACTTTCATTTACGGATATAGAAAGATATCTAACCATATCAAATACGTCATAAAAAAATTTGCGACGTAGGAAACTTCAAGCTGACATTTGCTTTTAAGATATTGCACAAATTTATTAAGTAACAAAAAAAGAACCGAAAATATAAGAAAATTACCATTAATTCAAAATTTACTAATGAATGGATTCACTTGACTTTATAAGCCTCTCCAATTTTATTTGAACCACGGTTTTTGTGACAAGCCTGCAAGATATGGACTACTAAAATACCAACAGCAGCTAAATTTTCAATATTTATCGTATGTTTTATTTTAAAATTATTTTCGCGTTATTTATTGGTTAACTTCCACAAATGTTTTGCATAAAGCCCAAAAGGTTCATTCTAAGAAAACATCCCAAAAAACATTTTTAAACATTCATTACATAATTTTAAAAAGATTGCGAAAAAATTTCTGAAACGTAAAAGGGACGTTTTGTGCTGCGTATGCACTATTTCCAGATAGTGTCAGCTTCACTTGCTTCCATAATTGGAGGAATTAATTTCTTAACAATTCATTATGCGTTTTTATGCTCTCATTCAAAATAGCTTAATGTTTCTTACAACTGTTAATTTTATTGTAAATTCTCATGTTAATAACTGTTGCTGTGAGGCATTTTAAGTCAAATAAGATTTTAAATCATCGTTTTTTCCTAATTATAATATAATTAAAAACTAAATAAAAATAATTGTGTGGTCTCTGAAATTAAAATTAATTTTGCTTGATTGAAGCAACTTTGAGAAAGCATTTGCCTCATTAAATTAAATTTCTGTGATTAAGAAAAATAAATACGTTTTCTAAGTTTGAGAATAATAATTTAAATTACTTAGTACCATTTTTTTTTTAAAATTTCATTAATGAATTAAAATATTTTAATTAACTAAAAAAGGTTTTTTTTCTGATCTTGCAATTTACGAAATAAATTTACAAGAAAACGCATAGCTTATAAGCTTAAATCTCACAAAATCATTAATTACTCGCTTTATTAGTCTTATAAATATAAATTTTAATTAATACCTAAGAGAAGTTGAAAGTTTTTATTTATTGCTAACTCTGAATACTCGTTATTCGCACGGGGTGAATAAAAAAAAGTTATTAGATCAGTACAATGCAATCAAGCTCAAAACAGAAAGGCATATACCAACACAATTAAAGAACTTGATGAACGAACCAGGTTAATGACATTTTTGCACGTAATGCTCATTGAATTTATCTGACAGCGAATATAAAATAATTAAATTTTTAAATACTTGCAATAAACTATTTTTTGATCAAATAGAGCTATAAGCTAGCAATTATCACTGATGTTATCTTTATTGTTTAAACTGAATCATTAAATTTAAACAATGGCTAATGCCTAACCAATCAGAAAATTTCATTTCGTTTTCACTCTTCCAGATCGAGTGGTTTATCATAGAATGTTCTTATGTCGATTGTGACCTTTCTCTTGCTTTGAACTATCTGTATGCCAAATTTCATGGCTTTCAGTCAGATGGTTNTTTATTCTTCGTTGAACTTATATATATATATATATATATATATAGATTTGTGTTTTGTAGTTTTATTTACAAAAAGGCTACTTCATCGAACTGCACATCTTCAAAACCCAAAATAAAATTAAAACTTTAAAAACCTAAGTCTGAATTGATGTTTTTCATTCCTTTCGTAAAAAGATCTAGTTTTCTGTTTAATCAAAACAACTAAATGCTTTATCCTAGTTTATCTCTATAGACTATGAAATGCTAAAATAAATAGAAATAGAAATAAATAATATATGTAAGAATGTATTTGTTTGTAAAACGTGTCGCGAAAGCTATCCTCTTACAGTGGATTCTTTAATGACTTTACTAAGTTTTGAGTCACTAAGACACAAAACTGTAAAAAAAAAAAATGGGGGAAAAATTAGAAGACTACTATAACTTTAAAACTATAAAAATTTACTGTGAAATTAAAATACACATTTTCTGTAAATCCGTAACTGTTGATTCACATTTTATTGTTAGACAAAGATTGTTTCTGTTTCGAATATAAAACATTTTGTGATATGTTTGAAAATTACGATGGAATCTTTCTGTGAGGCTACATCACTGATCAGCCTCGCACTGTTAGATCTAACAGCTCGCACTATTAGAATTTTCATTCTAAAAATCAGCAACAGTCTGTCCATCCAATTATCATCAAGTTTACTGTTAGGAACATTTTTACCATTACCGTTTTGAAACCATTTAAAACTAGCATGTTCACAAAACTACACTGTTTTGCTACCATTTACAACTAGCACGATCCTTAAGTTGTAAAAAGGAAATTTAACTGGAATTGGACATAGGATTTTAAATTAAGCTTTTTTTTATGCTTTTCGTTTTGAACTGGACATTGGGTTTCTGTGGTTGAATTGCTGTTTGTCAAATGAACTGTAGAATGCAGCTCAATCAGTTCATCTGGTGGAGTCATCTATCGTAAGAAATGGTAAATACTAAACTTTTTTTAAGCAACTCATCGATGCGTGAATAAGAGTTTTTTATTCTAATAATCCAGTATCATTGATTGGGTAACGCAGAGCTTTTGGTAGATGGAATATTTCTGCTGGAAAAGAACACTAGTATTCTTGAAAAGAAGAAATAAAAATAAAAAATTTTGAAGTCAACACTAGGATTCGAACTCCCGTTCAGCAGGTCATGGTATTAACAAATGATTTGCTCTCTCAGCTATAGTGTGTGTCCTTATGCAGGGAACTAACCAGCTTTAAAACATCGGCCCAGTTGTTACGTACGAAATTCTGGTTGATCAACCGCATTAAGCGAAAGCAATCAATAAATGATTTTTCTCACAATTAACAGTCTGAATATCCTCTTTTTGATGTAAAGAATGTTGTCACCATTTTTACTGACGATATACTAACATTTTTAACTGTTTACACAATATTATTTAACTGTTTTTACAGTATTATTTATCAGGGACAGCCGACCCGCCTGTGTAGGGGTCAAGAAACTGGCCTTGCATCAGGAAGGCTCCGGGTTCGAATCCCGGGCAAGGCAGGGTTGTTCTTTCATTCTCTGTGCTATCTGTCCCTTGGAGGAAACGTGGCCAACAAATCTGCCATTCGAATGCCTGTATGACGTAGGTCATTCCCCAGGCGGGCATTTGAAAAAAATTATTAGGAATTTAAATTTGCTGCTTTATTTTGTCGTATTTTAAGAAAAATGTTAACTGTGCCCCACCCCCAAGTACCCCTTATAAATGCATAATATATTAATCTTACTTTCGAAAATCTCGTTTCGTTTAAGATTAGTTGTAACTGGACCTCTATTATTAAATGTTGTGCATGCAAACTATTGTCAATCTAATTAAATTTGTTATTAATTTTTATAATTGCTTACATTTAATTTTGAAGCGAATTTAGAAGTAATTATAACGCTGCATTTTGTATATGAAACTTCTTCTGATCAATATGTGTCGACTCTTTTACATTGACAGAGAAGTGTTTTGATATGGGAGGGAGGGCAGATACTTTAACTCAAGAGCTTTTCATTTTGAATGGCGGAACCAATTTCTCTCCGAAAATATTTAACTTCTTGACAAAATAAGTAAATAGTTTCTAAAACGGTTCAGAGAATTTAGATGAAAATACAATATTTTAAAAATAGTCTTAACACTTGATATATAAAGAAATTCGTTATTCAATTTCTCAGTCCAAAATAAAGTCAACAATCAGTGAAAAGAAGATTCATGTACTAATTTTGTCCTGGAATTATTTTTATAAACCACTATATTTTTGTTAATCTTTAATGATTTTTTAAAAAAAAGGAAGAGATATTTACCTGTGAATAATCTGTGTTGGTGCAGTAAAAAGAAATGATAATTGATGATTAAAAGATGAATTATGATATAAAAATTTTAGCTTCATATGAGAAAAGGGTATTTGTGAAAAAATAGCAAAGGAAGAAATTTTGAGTATTTTATACGAAACTTTATTCCTGTATATTTTTATTTTATAACCAGCGTAGTACAGGTGACCCGATTCTGAGCTTACGACCATCAATGTTCAACTCCGCAGTCTTGTAATTTTGAACTCAACCCTGAAGACAAGGAAGCTCTTAGATCAAGCATTGGCGCAAACTATCCTTAGTGGAGTATTTTTTTGATAGAAACTAACCCACATTTGCGTTTCCTTGAAAGGAAAACCACCATCCCGTGGTTAGTCCAAAGGCAAGGGGATTCTAATCTCTATGATCCGTCTACCACTGAGGATATTTTACGTCAGCACTGTGATCAATGCTAGCTGGGAGCAGAATTTATTCCGAACAGCCACCACTGGATTTGAACCTAGGTCATCTCATTGTCGGATGAGAGCTCTATTCCTGTGTAAACCATCCCGTCTCTACTCATGTGCATTACTAGTATTCCATAATAATATTCGGTATTACTCAAATGATGATTTTACCCTTCATTTTGGAGAGTTGTTGTCAATGCTTTGGTAAGCTACATTTTTCCGAAGGTACATTTTTACATCAGAGAGGCCATTGAAATAATACGTCGGCATGGTTTTGATTATTTTTGAATTCTCTCTTCACTTTTTAACAAAAAAGAAAAGAAAAGAAAAAGCAAAAACACGTTTCTTTCCCATGAAAATGTAAGAAACTCGCAACACTGTCATTGTTTTTGGCTTTAAGATAGACTTTGATTGTTGCAATCTAATTTTTAAAGTTGTAGGTTTAAAAACAATTAAAAGGCTTATACCTGATACGCCTATACATGATTTCCTCATTTTAATGCTATTTAAGATACTATTATACATTCTATTTTATTTTATACATACTATTATTCTATTTTATACATACTTAAGATACTATTGTAATACATTCATAGTTACATATAGTGCCACATTGTGAGCTCCCAAATCGACCTAAAATAATTTCTTTTGATAGGGTACTACAATACCTTGTAATGTAATACCCGTCCCAGTTTTAATATTATGAATCAATATTAAGGGTAGATATAGGGCCATGTGTGAATGCCATATATATTTACATTGTAAAGGAATAATGGATGTCATAAACATCAAAACAAGTTTAGTATGGTAAAAGCTTAGACGTCTTTTTAATAATCATCTTCCAACTCCTCTCTGTTTCCCCGCAATCGAACCTCTCTTGTTTTGTATCACATTTGCTTTGAGTTTTGTCAGATTTCAATATAGCTTTCGTTTTTTTTTTCTGTTTTTTTTCCATTTGTAAATGTAAATTTGCGCCCCAAAGTAATAATAACTTTTTGCTTTCCTTTTTTATAAGAATTCCAAAAATACAACTCCTTTACAATACAACCTGTATTGAATCAATAATAAAATTTTTAGTTTGATCTTTATTATTAGACACAAACATGAACTTCACTGAATATAAGCGTGCCATATTTCTGTTCCACGTATTAGTAACCAGATTTAGGTAGAAATTAAGGCATTCCTCTCTTGCCTTAAAGTCAAAATTATATTCATTAAGTGCTTTTCTCTCGAAGTTTTCGTAGGTAATTGATTGAGGGTAAAATTTATAGTCGTCACAGGGTGACTAAATATGATAGATGGCGTTTAAAAAATTGCTTTCCTGTCGCCATGCTATCAACTCTTTTGACGTCAAACATGCCCTTCCTGTAGATTTTAATACTATTTTTTTAAAATAAGTAAAGAATTATTGCGAATATTTTAAAATATCTTAAAATTACTGTATCTCACGCTTATTTTATAAAAGGTTTCTTGATTTAAGCAATACCTTATAATTTTCACCATAGTTTGAGAAATACTTTAAAAAATGACTGAGATTAACAATATCAAATTTTTTTTAACTTTTTTTATTTACAATTTTCAATTTTCTAAAAAAAAAACCAGGTCATATATGTCTACAGTTATAAATGCTACAACTGGCCACTAGCCAGTATAAAAATTTCCTGATTTAGATTTAAACTCAGATTTAGATTTAACATAATCTTTTGAAAGTATTAAAAATATCTCTAGTGAAATAATTTGTATTGCATTTTTAATATAAAATAAAAAAAACATTTTATTGCTTTTAATCGTAGATATAATGCTACCAGGCTCTGAAAGCTCCTCCTACTATTGCCAACAAGTTTTATTAAGATTTATTAAGTGAAAAATTGCTGAAATTTTTTTAAAATCATTTATAAGATTTTAATTATTACAACGATGCATTGAAAATATTTCTAAGAATAACCTAATACTTTACATTAGTTAAAACTATTTCTTCTGTCCGCTAATTTTTATTGAATTTATGTCAAGTCTTAAGGGTAACTTCATATTTTTTAAAAATGTTGACCATTACAAATAGGCTACTTTATAAAATGACACACAATTTAAATATAGTAGGGGTGCACAACCTGCGGCCCTTCGACTACTGAAGTGCGGGCCGCGAGAGCTTCTAAACACAATAAAAAAAATTTCAAAATGGCAATTTTTAATCGCACTTTTAAGTCATCACGTTTTGACACAATCAATTTTAACAGATTCTTTAGTAAATGTACGTTTAATGCGCTTTCTTTAAGCCGATTTTCTGGTAAATATAAATTATATTTTTTAAACAGTTATTTCCACTTTTCTACGTGATTTCGAAAATCTCGAATTTTTATTACGACGCGAGTTTCAGATCGCCCATTTAAATAATCACTTTTTGGTGCACTTCATTTAAGACGATTTCACCTTAAATCTAAGTGATTTTTTATCTTTTTTTTTTAAATTCTTTTTTTCAACAATTTCTTTCGGCTGTTATTGCTATGCGTTCCCACGTATTATAAAAAAATTCAATTATTCTATTACGACATGCAAATTTTAAATCGTGCATTTGACAAGCTTTATTCGTGCTGAATTCAGCATAAATATAAGTAATTTCCCACCTATTATTTCTATACTTTTCCACATGACTTTGATGATCCCGTTATTTAACTATGCTGTTACTAAGACACGTGATTGTTAATCGCACAATTAAATAATCACTTTTTGATACGGTATTTCGGTACAGTTTTATCGTAAATCCCAGCTATTTTTCCTTCGTTTTTGTTTCCTCAACGTTTTTATTTCCGCAACGAATATGATTTGGTCGAATGTGATAATGAATTGTGATCTGATCAAAAACCAAATATTCGACAAAAAAAAGAAGAAAAAATCGACTGAATGCTGTACACTTGGGGCCCAATAGCAAAATCTTTTAGAAGCATAGCAACACTGAAACTAAAATTTCAATGCTCAGAATAATATTTTCTGGAAAAACGCATTCATAATTTTTTTTTATTAAAAAAATATTTAATAAAAAAAATGCTGTCATAATAAAAATGCCTAAAAAAAGAAGAGCAGAAAAAAACAAATTTCTCTTAGTTCCTGAAATAAAACTTTAATGCTGAAACTCACACTTTTCTATGTTACTGGTTATTTATATTACAGTACAGGGAAAGAGTGATAATAAATTAATAGTATGAGACGTTCTGTTAAAATGCTGGGTTATAATAAAAACTGCAAAAAATGGATCCTTCTCAATTCTCAAAGTATCGAAAAAATGACAAAATTGACTTGACTGATTATAATTTTTTAAAAAAAAAGTAATATCTATAAAAATTCAAAAATAAAAAAAACTTAGAAAAATAAATTTCTAAAAAATATTCTGCCGAATATTTGACAGATCATTCAACCAACTGAATTTTTCACAGAAGGGCCAAATACTCGTTACACCCCTAATTTAAATGCAATGTTATTGCAACTTGAGAAATTCATAAAATGGAGGAAAACGTGAATTTTTAAACTGCTCACCGTTTGTAGTAAAGTAGTAGTTTGTAGTAAAGTAGTAGTTTGTAGTAAAGTAGTTGTTGTAGTTTGTAGAAGTTTTTTTTGGTAAAAAAAAAAAAATTAAGGTTTTTTTACTTTGAATGATTTCTAATAATGGAACACCTTTAATTTTTTACAAATATATTACTAAGTTTATTGATAAAAAATAGATCGCGAATGTCTGAATAAACATTACTACATTTGTCATTAACATGTCCAAGTACATGTGCGGCCCTTCGTTAGCCAACCTGCTGTGCAAGTTGCCCTTCATTCAAAAAAATTGTGCACCCCTAAAATATAGTAAAACTCAGTGCGAACTTTTTAGTTTTTCAAAATATCGACTGCATATAATTATTACCGAAGAGTCAAATTAATTTCGCCGCAAATTCAGCTTTGTTCAAAATTTTTAAAAACATGTATTATTTATTTTAATACTTCCAAAACATATTCCGCTTCAATTAATAAATGCAATTAAGTGTATTAAATATAATTGTTTTTATTAATTTTCATAACAAACCACAGCTTTAGAATTCTGAACAATAGGTTCTTAATTACTTGTTTTACATTCAAAGAAGGTAGAATTTCTTTTAAAATAATTTAGCAGTAACTACCATTTCATGAAGCATGATATTTCCATGTATTTTAAGCTCAAGTATGACTACAAAAAAAAAAGAAAACATTGAAAAGTTCTTCTTACGTATAATGGAGAAAACATTCATGAATTCTTTAAATAACTGAATTCTGGGATTTATAATAAGAATAAAATTATTCGATTTAGTGGTTTTCAAATATTTCTCTTATACAAATATTAATCTTATAACTGATGCACTTCAGAAACTTGTCCATTGTCTTTCATAAAAATAAATTAAACGTGTAAAAGTAGCTCCTCGTGGTTTTTTACTTTTTTAAAACTTTTAATTTTAAAAAATCAACAAGAGGCTTACATGAATAAATCAATTTAAATTTTCCATTTTTAATTCTGATAAAATTATATTACTTGCATGGCACTAACATTTCTGGTAAAAAAAAGAAGAAAAAAAAAACATATTTCTTCGAATAAAACCAAAATATGCTGTATATAAATCATTCATTTCGTAATTTTTTTTCGTTCGTATGGTAATGATTTGACAGAAATTCTGGTTTTCAAAAACTGTAGTTCTTATTATGACGCATTTAATAAAAATACAATCTGAAAATTAAATTTAACCTGATAAATTGGTTTTGTGAAATGCTCCAAACTTTTACCACATTTACTAAAAAGCAGCATGGTAACAAAACCCTACTTTCTAGTAACTTAACCAAAAGTAATTACGAAAATGCGTCAGTGAAATTTCTTGTGCTTCGGTGCACCCGTGGAGCCAGGAACATAAAAATTTTACCATATTCTTGTTTTGACCACGCTTTTTTTCGCAGTGCAGTTACTAGTTTTCACTATTTACATTTATAAAAGTTTTCGTATAAAATTTTCTCACTCATTATTTACCTCTTATTTTATTTATGCGCAAATAGGTAATAACAAATAAATAGTGCTAAATATATAGTTTTAATCAATATTATTAATTTAACTCTATGGTTTTAATAACCTTAACTAACTTTTCAGTTTCTGTTAGTTCAACCAACCAACCAGCTCAACTAAATTTCAACCGAAAAAGTTCAAGCATTATTTTTTGGAAAAATAACATTTAGTTTGATTATGACTAGGACATTTATCTCAAAATTATTTTAAACCTTGTGTAAGAAGCTTATAAATGAAATAACTTATTCTTTACTCAATTATTTAACTTCACTTTCTCATTAACTACCTATAATTCGTATTTGTCAAATTATTTGAAATAAAAAATCCAATTTTACCTTTTTATTTATTCTTGTTTTTTACTTCAATAAATTAAAGTTATTAAATTTTAGCAGTTTGATTTCAAAAACACTTTATGTCAATTTCTTTAACGTTATATGTTTTTGTAAGGTAATATGCTTTTTTAACGTATAACTATGAAATTTATTGCAAAATAATTTTAAACTTATAAAAGAAGTTTACAAAAGAAGCAACTGACTCTTTGATGAATTTTTTAATTTCGAATTAGTCATCCATAACTAATATTTTACAAACTAATAGTTTTTTTCATAGAATTATTAGTTTTCCCTATTTATTTATCTCTATATAAATAAAAGTCAATATAAATAAAAGCTATGAAATTTTAGCGTTAAAACAATAAATAAAAGTCATGAAGTTTAGCTTTTTTTCAAATGTTTCATATTCAGTCCGCTTTCTTCTTCCTTATTTTGTAAAAAAGTTGGTATGTTTATGACGATGCAATCCATCTTAAAACACAATAGATCTTACGAAGATCAAATTTTAAGACAAACAAAGTGCATCTCTAACATCTTCAGTCCTTTTACTAAATTAGTAATACTAAATAATTATTAATACTAATTCCAAAAACTACTAATAAAAGTCAGTAATTTATTAAATAATAATTCGTAATTTTACCACTTTTTTAGCAACCTATTATTTAAATAAATAGGAACAATTTTCAGTTCTCCCTATTTATTTACCTCTATTTTTTGTCCATATAAATAAAAGTTAGTAAGTTTAGGTTTTTAATCAAATGTTTGATATTTAGTCGTTTTATTTTTATTTGGTTAAAAAATCTATTTGTTTATTACAATGAAATCCATTATAAAACAAAAGATATCACGGAAAAGAATTTTAAAGCAAACTTAGTATATCTGTAACTTCTTCAGTTCTTTTACTAAACTAGTAATACTAAATAATTACTAATACTAGTACTAAAACCTATTAATGAAAGTAATTAGTTTACTAAATAATGATTAATAATTTTGCTACTTTTTTAAATATTTCACATTAAAAATGCATAGTTCATATTTTTTCCTACAAATTCCTTTTTAAATTAAAATTTTCGGTTTTTGTTTTTGATATGTTTCTATTTCTTTTACTGTAATTAATATAATTTGTCATTTTGTCATTTATATATAATTTACATAATATAATAAATTATATACTACATAATTATATGTACTACATAATTATATATAATACATAATTATATATAATACATAATTTGTCATTTATATATAATTTCAGATTTTCATTGCGTCGTTTTGTTCAAAAACACCTTCAATTCAGTTTTGCTAACATTGTGTTATATATATCATTTTAATGTGTTTATCTCAAACTAATTATGAATCTCAGGAAATAGTTTCATAAATAAAACAAACTGCATCTTCAATTATTTTAGGTACTTGGCTTAACTCTTTAGTCACCTTCTTATTATATTAATAACGTATAGATTAAACTTGTCATATTAAAAATACAATTAAAGTTATCTCACAAATTTCTTTCAGTTAAAAATTTGCAGTCCTGACCTTACATTTATCTCTAATTTTAATTGTATTAATAAAATAAAAAAATTTAGATATCGGATCATTTTTTTAATGAAATACTTTAAAATTGCCTTCGAAAATGTATGATGAAGTACATCTTTAGATACTACAGCCTTTCCCTTTTACTAAAAACGTTTAACCAAAAAAGTGAGATTTTTTTTCACAACCAGTTTATTATTTCATATTTTCCGGAACGGAGATATCAAACAGAAAACTTAGAAAAAATATTTAGAAGAAAATAGTTCAATATTGCTGCATTCAAGTTATTGATTGACAATTGTGTCAACTGAGTTAATTTCGTCTATCAGGGGTCTGTCTTTCCCATCTGAGGAAAGCAGATATTGAGTAAAATGTTGCCAAAATGTTCCTTTTCGTTTTTTGGGCAACTTTTTTTGACAGGATGAGTAAAATACTCCCTCGCTTAAAGGAAAACCCGTAAAAAAACTCAATAATATGTACTTTTTGAGCATTTTGTAGTAAATTTATACCACTTATAACTTATTAAAGGGAATTATTCTAGTAAATTTATTGACTTCACTAGTAGTTGTTATGAACAAGGTTAAACAACAGTGAAATATTTTATTAAAGTGAATAATTACAGTAAATTTATTCACTTTAATAGTAATTGATATGAATAAGATTAAGCATGAGTCAAATAATTTATTAAAGTGAATAATTACAGTAATTTTACTCACTTTAATAATAATTGATATGAACAATATTACATTTCAGTAAAATAAACATGTTTTTATCTTCGCGGTATTTTATTTATCTGTAAGTTGACACCCAGGGAAAATAATGTTTCATTTTAAAAATATTATCCGGAGTTTTTCCAAATTTATGAAGGGCATAGAAGTTTTATGCAAAAAATAAATTATTCATTTTATTTCAAAACCATTTTAAGTTTCTTTGAACGTATTCATTTTAATTTCAAAAATATATGTTCTAGTTAGCTAAAACTAACTTTTTGGAGGATCGGAAATATTTCTTATCCATAAAGCTACACTAAAAGAAAAAAATTTACCTCTAGACCGCGGTCGGGGAGAGGCAAAGAGGTACGGTTCACTGACTATAAAAATTAATTTATCCCTGTAAAACTATCATGACCATAAAAATACAGGTCTGACCATTTTTACGGACAGACATAGATACTGACTGTAACTTAATGTGTCATGATCGTGAAAAGTTCTTTTTACTTAGGACCGTTCGAAATCCAGACTAGATTTTTTGTCAAATGCATGCAAAATAATACAGTACTGCCATCAGCCAAGAAAAAAAACAATTGATTGTTCGTTGTACGTGGTCACCACTGAGTGTTGTTGTTGTAGTTGTAGTTAATTTACGTCGCACTAGAGCTGCACAATGGGCTATTGGCGACGGTCTGGGAAACACCCCCGAGGAAGATCCGAAGACATGCCATCACAATTTTGATCCTCTGCAGAGAGGATGGCACCCTCGCTTTGGTAGCCCAACGACCTGCAAGCGAAGTCGAGCACTTTACGGTAGAACAGTTTAACGAGGACCAATACCGCGCACCCTTGGTCCCTACGCAGACAAACCAAGTGGTCACCCACCCGCACACTGACCGCAGCCAGTGATGCTTGACTTCGGTGATCTGTTGAGAACCGTGTCTTAACGAACAGTCCACTGCGGGACACCATGAGTGCGGAAAGAGTTGTATTCTACCGCTTTCCAGGATCGAACCCAATACCTTTCAAATACCTAATAAATTAATTGTCCCTTCTACTAATTTTGATAAAATTCGTTATAATTACGGGTATTGGGCATTTTTTAAGAAGAGAGCTTTTCGAATTGTACGTAAGTTTCGTCAAATAAGAAAAAAAAAAACATACGTCACGTGAGAAAAAAAAAACATACATAACTGTATAAAAGCAGATGATGTGCTTCATTCAAGTAAAATAGTTCTTATCAAAAGTAGCACAAAATATTTACCTTCAAGTTACGACAAGGAATTCTATAGATAATGCTTAGTTGTTTCTCTTGATAATTGGAGTGATATTTTTTACTGTATTTCTTTTCTTGCTAATTATAATGTAAGTAAAATAACACTGCACCGAAATTAAAATGTCAACATCAATTTTATACTTCATTAGTTTATTTTAAAATGCATTAAGGCAAAGAATATTAATTTTCAATTAAAGGTGTGTACTTGCTAATTACTATCATTTAAAATTTATGTTCATTAAGATACTTAGACTAATAGCGAATGAGGAATTATTTATTTCAAGTAACACTGCTTGTTTTATATTTTAAAATTCGCTCATTATGAGAGCTACATTCTATGATAAGGTTAAATTTTTGGAAATTTGTGTTTGTCTTAAATAATTTTATAAGCATCTTTATCACTCTATAACCATATTGATATGCAATTTAACTAAGTTTAGAAAATTGAGCTTGACTCAAGTAATTTAAAAAATCAATAATAACTTTTAATGTTTATAACTCGTTTTTCGACGTTTTAAATAGTTTTTTTTGACGAAAATACTAATGGCATTATCAAAAGCATTTTTTGATAATTTGAAGATCTTTATATTGCAGATAGTATTAAAATTAATATTAATTAAAAATTTATAGTATTTTAAATACCAAGCAATTTAAGTAAAAAATATCTCTTAACATTATTTTTGCACTTCCATTACTTCCATTTTTATTTAATTCACGATCGATCACGTTTTACTAGTAAGTCTCTTTATACTTAATCCAGTAAATTACACTATCCCAAGTAACATACACTATCCAGTAAATTACACAAATGCAGTAAATTACGCACAAAAATTGCTCTAAAAACCTGCCACTTTAGTGTGACCTTTGATATTTATTATTTTATGGTGAGGTTTGTTTTCTAAAAGTGCTGAATAATATTGAGTGATATATCATGTCAATTTTAAACTAAAAAAGCTGCAAAATTTGGCGTCAACATTTAAAGTATAAAGTTTAACATATATACAGCTTATCCAATATACAGAATGCTGCAAGGGTTGAAGCGTGTGCTGCTCTATTTGGATATATGGGCTGAATTTTTTGGTGATGACTTAGTAATCATTTACTCAAGATCCTTTTATTTTGTACTGTAGTTCCTAAACAATTGCGTAGTTGATATTCCAGTGAGCTGAATGTTTTTAAGTAATGACGAAATAATCACTGAGAATATTTCCCAGGAAATGGTTTCATCAAAAACAAAAAAACAACCAAAAAAAAATATATATATTTATATATATATATATAAATAACGCCTCTGAATCCTCTCTAAAGTGTCTCTAAAATCTAGTTCTTTCTCTATTATTCAGAACCATGCATTTCTGATCATTAAAATTTCAACTTCGTGTTAAAAACTTGCATTATTTAGATTAAATATNATATTTATATATAAACGTCAGTATTTTCTCTTTTTTCATTTTTTGCAGTGTGACCATTGATTTACCCGACATTTCAAAAAGTTATAAAATATACTTCCCAAAATCAAAACCTTTTTGGGGTAAATAAGTCGAAAAGTAACGCATTTATTTTCTCTTTTTGCCATGATGACCTTATTTTGAAGGAGACGCTCCACTTATCCCACAGTATAAACTCAAGTTACCCCACTTTTTAACACTCGTTTATCACCAATGCTTTAGAATCCACTTTTTCTGAGAAATGCAAGAGTAAAGGGTGTTGAGGTCTGCAATCTTTTCGAACCAAAAGAGATTTAACTAGTTTAAAAACAAGATAAAATATAAACTAATATCGGTAAAAAGAATTCAAAAGGGTTCATAGAAACGCTCCAATTTTTCTCAGTATGTGTTCATTTGTTACAAATACAAATTCTGAAAAATGCTATCTAACTTAAATTTTGTCCGCAGGCACTTAATACTTGAAGAGATAAAGAATTTCGTTTCGGTCTTTTTTAGCCATATCCCGATAAAGGTTCTAGGTACTCGATTCAACGCTCTCTCTTTTTACTTTCGGAAACAAAAAACGAATCAAATTATTCAAAATGCTTTCGTTGATTTTAGAAAAAGAAAAGAAACTCTTTTTCTCCGCCAAGGGAAAGAGATTCTGAAAAATGAGAACACCTATCTTTATTTCGAATTTAAGAAGATTGAAATAACGTTTCGAAATTTAAAGGAAAAGACGTTTTAACTTTAAGTCGAATAAACACTTTCATAAATATTTTTAAAGAGTTCTTTGTAAAAGTATTAAGTAAAACGTCTAAAAAAATAATCGAGAAATAAGAATATAATTTTAGGAATATTTACAAATCTATCTTCAATGATTTCAGTTTTTTATAAAAAAATATTTTTAATCTTCATGTTTGTCATACTTTTGTCATTTCTTACATATTTTTTTAAACTCATGAAATGCCTGAAGGCGTTTAGACAAAATGTTAAGCTTTTCAAAACAAGTAAACTTTAAAAAAAAATCATCAAAGTAAAAAGAGAATGAATATGCTAAATATTAAAAGCATTATTTCTCAAATCTTTTTATCCCTAAAAGAGAAAAGATAACTTCATGGAAAATGATTCATTAGAAATACGAAACTTGTATGAACTCGAATAGAAA
This sequence comes from Parasteatoda tepidariorum, assembly GCF_043381705.1. Classification (NCBI taxonomy): domain Eukaryota; kingdom Metazoa; phylum Arthropoda; class Arachnida; order Araneae; family Theridiidae; genus Parasteatoda; species Parasteatoda tepidariorum. The sequence goes on from NC_092207.1 coordinate 64,516,147, forward strand.
TTTACATATGAATAAAATTTATCGGAAGCTTTCTCTTTCAACTTCAGTATATTTGATAGCAAAGTGAATTATAATTCGAAATTTCAATTTTTGTTTAGTACAATAGATATGTTATATTCTTAGAACCAATAACTTAAATTTAAAGTAATATCAGACAAATGAAAAATCCTTCACGTTATGTAAATTTAATTTATTTTGAAATTACATATCATTACTTGCGTTATAAACATGATTATGTATTATTTTTAACAAAAGTAAGCAATTCTCCACCGTTCCAGTTATTTGAAATTGCGTCGCATTCTGTTTGACACCGCATTAACCATTTAGTTTGATAATTTTAATTATAGTAGTTTAACCCCTTAAAGCACCATTTTGTTTCCGGAAAAACTGATAAAAAAATAACTGAGTTATTTTTTTGACAGAAAATGAATATATAGATATAACGTAAATTATTTTTTTGCCGTTTCAGTTGGGGGGGGGGGTAACTAGGAAGTGGGGGTGGTGTAAAAGTTATAAAAAAATTACTGCACAAATAAAGTTTAAATAATTTCATTGCATGTTTGTTTGAATTTCCAAATATTGAAATCAAATTAAATCAATATATCAATTAATTATAAGTTAATAATGAATAAATTAAATTAATATATCAAGTAGCTAATCATCAACATACACCACCTGGTTTACACAAGAAAATTGCTGCATAGTGGTGTCATCTATGGTAAATGAATTTAATTATAATCTAGCCTATTTATTTTTCTAGGACGGATCTCAGACGGGCATTAGAAATAAAATAACGCAAGGTACAAGATTGCCCGTGTGAAACACGGGCTTGTGTAAATTTGCCTCAAGCTTTCACCCGTATCAGACACGGGCAAATGCGTTAAGGGGTTAAAAGGCTTTTCATGATTACTGTAGAAGTCTGAGCAAGGCGGCAAAACTTTACTGGCTGTCATTACGCGCAATATTCATCGTAGAATGTAAAATCGAAACATACGAAGTTCGAAGTTAAAAGGTAGCTTTCCACTGTCACATTTAAAGAATTAACAAAAGGAAGAGAAGAGATGTCTCAGGAAACTTTTAATTCGTTGGAATAGGACTGGTGTAAAAAGAAAAAAAGAAAAATATGTAATTGATGTGCAAAGAATTGCTTAAACAGATGCTCAAAAAATTGCTTGCTATTTTCACAAAAGGAACCGAACTCCCTACGCCAAAGGTGTGAAGCCTACGCTGTAGCTGAGGAGTAATCTTATGAGCAATTTCTTTGAGCATCTCTTTGAGCAATTCCTTGTACATCAATTACATATCTTCTTTTGAGCAATTTCCTTGAGCATCTCTTTGAGCAATTCCTTGTACATCAATTACATATCTTCTTTTGAGCAATTTCTTTGAGCATCCCTTTGAGCAATTCCTTGTACATCAATTACATATTTTCTTTTGAGCAATTTCATTCAAGTTTAATCCTTTTTTAATCTGAATACTCTTTGCGATACATTTCGTGATGTGAATTCAATTTAATAGTTTTATGCAATTTTCTCCACTTTTTTTAAGTAGGATTCCGTGCTAATAATATATATATGTATACATATATATATATATATGTATATATATATATATATGTATATATATTTATATATATGTATATATATATGTATATATATATATGTATATAT
>NC_092207.1:64519454-64535715 GCF_043381705.1 Parasteatoda tepidariorum
ATCATTGCATCCGTCCTGCAAGTCTGTCGCCTTTCTGGTATATCTATCTATATATATATATATATATATATTGTTAACTGTTAGTTTAGTATTTCTGATTGTAAAGCATTTTTGTGTTGCTTTACTTCATATCGGTAAGTTTATTTCTGCTTTCATCTTAAACTCATTTATAATTTACAGTTACATTTTTTTCTTCTAATTTTTAGAGGCATCAACTCTATATGAAGAGTGAAAGAATGATTTTAATCTCAGAACAATTAGTTTTTATTTTGAAATGTCTCAATCAATTTTCTAAAGGAATAGAACCTTTCAGTTTTACCATCAAATTGCTTATTAGTTTTCTAATTATATATATACATTTTTAATCTAGTTTATCTTACCCTGTGTTTAACATTCCGGAAGAAATTTCTTTTAATTCCACTCATCATAAAAAAGTCATTTTTGGTTTGTTTACATTCATAAATTTAAAAAAAATTGGAGATTAGTGCATTACGTGTTGAATGGAAAAATTGAAAAATAGTAGTTTCACAATCACGATAAAAAAATATCCACTTCTGAAATCCGAAGAGTAAAAATAAAATTCAGATCATAATTTTCAATTATTTGACGCCAGGCCTTTCTTATATCGTAGTTTGTTTTATATATATTTTTATTTTATTTAATTCTCTTTAATATAAAAGTATAAAATATCCTCTAGAAGTTACAAAATACAGTTAAGACTGTCGCTTCAACATGTTTTCTACCACTTATCCTTCTTCGCACAATCTACTCTATACTTACATTCGTTTCTCATGTCGCCAAAAATGACCGGTATTGGATTTCTTTTTCCCGGAGACCGAGAAAGTATTTGAGATAGAGGCGAAACACGTGATGATGCCATTCATCACAACTTAATGTCGTTGCGAATGACAACAAATACTTACCGGAGGTTGAAGTGAAGCAAGAACTCTTACCAGGTTTTCTTTAGAAGAATCGAATTACTTCGGTAAACTGTTACTACGGTCACAGTTATTGTCATTACTTCCGACTATTGCTGAGGTTTATTTACGCTTCACAAGTTCAGTTAATACCTATCACTTCATATGAAGAAGATAGTACATTTATAGTAATGCATAAGTTTTCTTCTATGCTAATTTTTATTTTTCGGAATAGTTAACATTAAAAGTTTGAAAATATTTAACATTAAAAACATTTAAATAAATAACATTTTAAATTTTACTTCTGGCAATTTCATTTTATTCTTAAATTTAGTTAACTTTCACATGCCTATAGCTAACTTTAACTTTCTAAATTGAGTCAACTTTCACAGCCGCGATGACTCTTAATGGTTAAGAAATCGAAATGTTATTGTAAAGCAGTGGGGTTCGATCCCTGGTAAGGGCTTGAAGTTCACCAGTTCACCAGATCGATTGGCACCACTTTGTGAGGGTAGTAAATGTGACATAATCTTAACGCTGACCACATTGACACAATCATGTTTTTGTTCTCGAAATTGAGGAACCTTAACCTCTATGACCTCTCTGGCCAATAACAGGCTGTTGCGAGATCGTTTTACTTTAACTTTCACTACAGCATACCCCTCTGCAGAGGACTAAAATTGTGATGGCTAAAAATTAAAATTGTGAAAATTGGGTGTCTTCGGGTCATCCTGTTTCCCAGACTGTCTAGTGTAACGTAAATGTGTTATGCACACCAACTAAAATTGAAATATTAATAAATAATAACACTTTTATTAGATTTGTTTTAAGATTTTTACTGCAAAATATCTTTATTCAAATTATTTTGAAAATATAAATTTCTTTGGTTTACATTAAAGCAATTATTTTATAGATTTGGTTTACATTCATTGGTAAAGCAAACAAAATTATTTAGATTTTAAACTGTTTTATGCTTGATAATTTTGGCACTTTGATGTTCAAAATGCGTGTTTAATTGAATTTATTTACCCAAAAGTTTATATGTTTCAGAGTGAAAAAAAAATCTGAGTTCAACTCCTTAAATTAATCGTTTAAAACCAATGTTGGAAATTATATGAATAATAATAAAGTTTAGGAAGTTAATGAGTAGTTTGAGTACTTAGTTTAATGAGTAGTTTCAGGAAGTTTCAGTTTTCTACACGACATGCATAATTTACATGCGACAAACAAATACTTCATTTTGCGATTGTTTTTTGTAATTAAAACCTATTTTGCAGAATAATAAAACTCTTAAAGGTTTTCCTTTTTATATCAGTTTGAAAATTGTTTTAAGAAATGTTGCAAATTACGGTATTAGAATTGTCATTCGAATGTAATGGTGAAGCAACTTGCATCAGTCCGCCAGTTATTACGGTTAGGGGTGTTTTCTTTAAAACTACTGTTTACAACTGGCATGATTAAAAAATAGAGATTACTAAACTATATGGTTTAGTAGTACGCTTCCAAAAACGTAAGAATGAAATTTAATTCGATAAATGAGTTATGTCATGTTAGGCTTTCCGCTAGGTAATTGACTTAGGTTGTGGTTGAGTTTTGTTTTGACAAGTGAGCCATAGAATGCGGCCGAATTATTTCATCTAGTGGTGCCATCTATCATGAGATTCGAAATATTAGATCTTTTTTGTTTTAAGAAGTTCTTTGATGCTGGCAACTGTGCGTGAAGGAGAGGTTTATATTTCAATAGTCCTAGGTCACCAATTGTGGCGAGATTAACTCTGGAGAATCCTTGAGAGTTGAAGGAATAGAGAAATATTGTGACTTCAACCACCGTTTAGCCAGTCATTAAATTGACATATTAGACCTCGGACCTGAAATATGTACCCAGCTGCAAGGAGCTAAGTGGCTTGATCAGTGTTGTTCACCACTTGCTCTTACGTTAAGATTATTGGACAGCTGCTGTTGTGTTAGGCATCCGATGATGGAAGTTAAAAATATGAGCTCGTAATCCTTATCACATGCCTTAATTTAAACTTTCGAAGAACAGGCGCTCGATTACCATTGGCTGTGAACCTTGTTTGCAAATTCTGATTGCTTTACCCTATTCTTTAAAGACAATAAATAGACTTTTTTTTCAGTTTGAATACGATATCTTTCCTAAGGATATTTAGTCATTTTTATGATTATTTTGGTTAAATATTGTAAAATAACAATTTAATGAATGGTTATTTAGCCAATTTTTTTTAGAAAATTGCAACAGTGCATCTGTAACGTTTTACTTTTATTAAGAAATTTTAAATTATTTTTTCTGATCGAGGTTGGCTCTGTAAATGCACTTTTTAATGAATCTTCACTAAATGAGGGAAAGGCGTTTTCTGTTACTTTTTTTATGTACTTAGCTCAGTTATTTTAGTTTAGTTTTTTAATTATTTATTTTAGTTTTTTTTTACTTTTTAATAAGGATATTGCAATAAGCTGATATAATTTATAAATTTTATTAATGATAAGGATCCACTTGATGAGGTTGAAACAGTAAAAAGATTGGTTCCACCATTTTTGTATAAATTTCAATCTAAATATTTTGCTTAAATTTTCCTTCATTTTAAATCAGGAGAAATCTATCCTTATACATATTTTATTTGAAAACTACCTAAACTATGGAAATATTAATTTCATAAAAAAGCTTCAGCAAAAATAAACTAAATAAACTATGCTAATAGTTTAAAATTTGCACAAAATAAACAAATATCAAACGAATTTTGAATTTTATATAATAAAAAACAGTTTAATCTGAATATTAATTAATGAAGAATTGCTTATGAAGCTCTTTCCTACAATAGGTTTCAAGAGTCTTTAATTATAAATGTTTTTTACTCAGTGAAAACTTATTTTTAGTGGGTAGAATAACTAATTTCTTTAGAGTCAAGAAAAAATTATACAGTTTTTGTTACATATTAGTTTTTAATTAAAACATTCAAATTTTAAGAAGTAAGATTATCAATTAGTTTTTTTTCGGAATTATTTGAGCATGATATTTTTATGCATACTTTAAACAACTCTTTTGTTCTACAAAGTAGTACTTTAGTTAATTTTTTCGCAAACTAAACAGTTTGCTTACTTGGCATGTTAATAAAAAAAAGTTTATCTTGGGACAAGACAAGATTTTTTAGTGCGTTACATTCAGAAAACAGTCAAGGATATTGAACATTATAAGGGCATATAAAACTAAAACTCCTGAAGCTAAAATAAAAATTTTATGAAAAAAATTCAATTTCTCTTAGCAAAAACATTTTGGTCTTTATAACACAACTAAATATTAGCACTGAAAGTTAGAAAATATAAAATACGTGAAAACAAAATTGAGATATTATCTTGTCTGTATAACAGGTAACAATGTTGATTTATTTAATCATTTAATAATATTTTTTTAAAATTATCAAGCCATGCATTTATATTTAACTAAGCTAAACCATCTTTTAATTTACTTCTTGGAAGTATTTCTAGCAACATTGTTTGCATTAATAGACTCTAATAAATACAATTAACAATTGTAGAAAAATTTTGGTTGCGAGCATTTTTTCTAAGCTGAAAGTATTTTGGGAAATTATTAATTAAATAATTTTCAAAATTCTTTTAGCTTAAATAATAACACGTTAACGACTTTGGATTAAAAAATTTTAAACAAACATAATTATCATTCAATATTTAAGGTGTTTTTTCAAAAGAAATCTTTTTTTGAAAAGAGCTATTTTTACTTTAATTACTTTTTATAATACAAAAAAATATATTCCCTCAGTGTGACTCGATACAAAGGGTCTTAGAAAAACTTTTTAACTAATAAAGACCTTAATTTTCAGTACAAAATTATTTTTCAACATCGAGAAAATTCATTAAGATTTACTAATGACCAATTTGTAAGATAAAGAAGTAAATAAAAAGCCAAAACGCTGAGTACGAAATACAAATGAGATCAATTTACTTCTCAAACGTTTATTTCTCTTCATTTCTGATTTTTTTTCTTTTAAAAAAAACGATAATAATTTTTGTCATGAGGAAACTTTGACAATTATGCTATTTTGACGTTAAATATTAAAATAACCTTGGTAAAATTAATTAATCATGGAAGTTAATAACAGCAAAATGAGAGTCATGATGGCTCAGGAGATAGAGCATTCGCCTTCGTTTGATGTGAATCTGGTTCGAATCCTGTCGATGACTGGCCGATACGAATTCCGCATCCGGCTTGCACCAACCACTGTTGACGTAAAATATCCTCAGTGGTAGACTAATCATGGGTTAGAGTTCCCTTGCCGTCGACTAACCGTGGGAGGTTTTGGTTTTCCTCTAAATGTAACACTAATGCGAGTTATTTTCATCAAAAAGTCCTCCACGAAGGAATATTTCTCCCAATACTTGATCCAGAAGCTCTTTCGTCTTCTGAATTGGGTTCGAAATTACAAGGATACGGAGTTGAAGAATGGTAGTCGTAAACTCAAAATCGGGTCAGCTGTTCAACGAAGGTAATAAAATTGCAAAAGGAGTGAAAACATGAATCTGCAGGTAAGTTAATCTAACTTAACTTTCCATTCAAGAAGTCGATTGCAGGCCGCTCTTGAAAACAGCTCTTAAAGACTTACTATTTAAGATCTCTGAAATTCATTCTTTAGACACGGGACTTTGTATGAAGTTAGATTAAAAACGTACTGAAAAAAAAAAATTTTTTTTTCATTTATAGCTCTCCCACACTCTCTGCTTACACGGAGAACGAAATTTTGTTAAAATTACCTCACTGAATGTTGATGACATTGCTGCTGAAAAAGCTAAAGAAATTCTAATAATAAAGCGAAAATAAACTGCATTTAAATCATTTATTTAATAATATTCCGTTCACATTCCGTTATTTTTTTATTTCTTTCCATTACTTTTCCGTTCCGGTTTTCAATGTTATAGTTCTCATTACCACACATTTAGTAAAAAATACAAAACTAAAAAATAATTTTTTTCCGAATAAACGGTTTTTATCTCGTGCTCTAAGGTATCATGATAAAATTATCAAATTTTATTAGACATTATAAAAACATATTTCATTATTAATTTCACGAAAATCATTTCGATAAAAATTACCGAGCTTTCAGGTTTTTTCCCAAAACACGGTAAATTTTACCATATTCTTGTAGTTTCGACTATTATTTTTTCTACGTATATTAGTTTCTGCATCTGTCAATCCTTCTCTTATCAAAAGAATGCAATATTATTACAATAAACTGAAACTCCTAAATAACATTTAAATTGTCTAGAGGCTTAAAAACGCTCAGATATTAGATCTCTACTGAACTTATGTATATCCATGCAAAATATTTGAAATTCCAAGACATATGGAAGACCATTTTTTTTTTAAATTTGTCATCCAATATAACTTATCTTAGATTTTTGAAATTATATTAAAAGTTTAGTTTTATGCATTACTTAAATATCAAATTTTCGAAATTGTTTTCAAAGCCTTTATGCACAGATCCAAAAACTTATGTTCATAAAAAATAGCAAAATAACTACTTCAAGCTATTATAGTTCATTTTTTATTAGTAGTCGTTAAATATTAATCAAAACAAGTTCTAAATTACTCATTTTACTGAATTACTAAAGTTAATGCAAAATTATTTTTCAAAATTAAGAAAAATCATCGAAATTTTTTAATGTTTATCTAATCGAAAAAAATAACCTGATACTTCCGAAATTTATCAGTAATCTGTAAGTTTCTCTATTCATCTTTCGCTTCCTGAATTCCTGGATTCTTAAGTAATTCAGTTGGTCATTTTATTAATAACTATTGCAAACCCACTATAAATATCTTCAGTTTCTGAAATTATGTTAGAAAGTCATTATATAAAGATACATTATATAAAGATACATTATATAAAGATTAAATTTCAGTACATTATATAAAGATTAAATTTTTAAAATTCTCATCAAAGCCATTATGCATAGATTTAATTAATTATTATTCAGAAAAAATAACATAATCTACTTCGAGCTATACTAGTTCATTAGTTAATGACTTTCATCAAACATTAATAGAATTACATGCTAAGTTTCAAATTTTAAGTTGGCAAAGAACTTGTAATATAAAATACAAAGTTAGTTTTCAAAATCAAGAAAAGTCATCGTAATTCCTAATAGCTATTTCGCTCAAAAAATTCTAATCCTTAACCAGATAAAATCACTTTTCAAACTTGTGTTGGTTTATTTCTCTTCTTTTTTTAACTTTGAAAAACGAAAACAGTTTTCTGCTTAAGGTAATTACGCCAAATATGTTGTTTTCATATTAAATATTAAAATCTACCAGACAAGCTTATTCTAATGATAAAAATTAATAACAGAAGCAAAAACATGTTACTGCAGTCAAGTGCCCGTTAAGCTAACTTAATTTCCTACTTAACGAGTCGATTGCAGACCGCTCTTGAAATCGTCTCTTAAAGATCTTAAGATTTAAGGACCTCAAGATTTAAGGACTTCATCAAGAAAAAGTTCATTAAGTGATCACCGAAATCAACTCCTTGGAGTTACTTTGAAAAGCTTGGAAAACAACATTTTATAAAGTGAAAACTAAGTTCTCATAATTTAAGCAATTTTCGAAGTTAGTTTACTTTGCTTACTGTATGTTTTAGAAAGAATGTTTGCGTGAAAAACATTTGCTTTAGTTAAAGCCATTTCGAGAATTGTAGTTTTCAAAGTTAATTTTGCATGTAATGGTTGAGGAATAAATTCAAAACTATTTCATTTTCCCAGAAAATGGTTATGGTAACAGTGTGAAAAAGGTTTTTATTGCTAATGTAGACATGCAGCTTCTGAGCACTAACTTTTAATTCTGCAACACAATATTTAATTTAATAAAATAATAGTTCATGAAAGGATAATGGGGAGTTACATATAATAGTGATATAGAAGCTTAATTAAATAAAGATATTTTTAATGAAATTATTAAGATAAATTTATTTGAAAAAATAGAAATAAAATCAATAATATGATACGAAATTCAGAGTTTCAGAAAAAGTAAATTTTTTATTAATAAATCTGATGTTTTGCATGAAAAATAATATCTAAAATTGAGTACATGAAATCTGCTGCTTTTGGTCAAAAATTTTTAGGTTTTTATAGAGAGGAATTTTATAGCAATATTCCTGATTGACCTGCTTTTAGGTTGAATCTCCGAAAATGAAAAATTAGTTTTTGTCTTCTTATTGCATGCAAAAAGAAAAAAGTATTTTTTTAAAAGCAAAATTTTAACAGTATATTTTTTATCAATAAATGAAGTATAGCTTAGTCTTTGTTATATTTAGTCTTATTCACTGCCTTTAGAAGAACCTATCTATGCAAATATCTTAGATTGCATCATATTCATCGTATGTAGAAAACATTTAGAATTTACTTTTGGTTCTGTTATTTCCCAATTACCCGAAACTATTTTTTCGTCAAATATATAAAATAATCTTATAGTTAGGTACTATTCATATTTTGACTATATAGCCAGAATTTATGGATAAATTGCCTGATAATTTAATTTTACTTGATACATAGTTTTGATAAAAACAAAATTGAGAACTATAATTTTGCCCAAAAAAAATTTATGTTTGTTTTGCTACCAAAAACAATGAATGTACAAAAACTTTATTTTAAAAGTTTTCTTGCAGGCCTTTAACACGAAAGAATGCAATCAACCTTCTTTTTAAAAAAAAATTGTTGCTGCATAATAAGAAACAAAGGATTATTTTTTCCCTTAATAACTTAAGAAGAATTTTTTTTATATATTACCACATTATTAAAAAATATAAATTTTTAATGAGCCGTCTGTTCCGCAAGAGATGACGGAAATTTAATGCAATTTTTTGAAAGTTCTACATTTTTCTTTATGTTTAAAACTCTTTTATAATAAGGAAAAATGTATTCAAATTCTTTCAAAAGATTATAAAGAAGTAATTAAAGTGAATATTGGGTATACATATGTTTTTGGAAATAAACGGGAGGGTTATCAGTGTAAACGGTTTCCATTTTTTCTTCCTGTGTTTTTTTCACTCAAACTACCAACCGAAAAATGTTTTTTACTTATAACAATTTTTATTTGCTTTTTTTAAAAAAGTTTGTTTCCTTCTTGCATTATAAGAAAATAGTGTCTAAAACATTAATTAGCTAGCACTTTTTCAGACACTTTCTGTTAGTAGGGAAAAAAACAATGAACACTGTATAAAACATACACTAAAAATATCGAAAGTTGTTGGAGGCATGTAGATGGGTTTCTCTTCAAAATTATCCCTGAAGATACCGGTTTTTCTTGGGAATTTCTCTAAAGAGATTTTCCTTCAGGTATTTCAATATATTGCAATTTATGTTAAAGTGGTTGCCAGTTTGGTATGGTGGGTGGAGCTTTCACGTAACACGGATTCAGCTGGGATTTAATTTCTCATGTAAAAAATATTAGTCTTTGATCTACTTGCATTTTCCACAATTGTATCTTTGATAATTCCCCTTCAAATCAAGAGACTTCGGTAGGGCCGAAAACGGTTCAATATCTAAGAACCGGAATGTTAATCACAAAATTACACTGTAAAAAATGTTAGAATATCACAACAATAAAAATGGCGACAACAGCTTTATACCAAAATGGTGGGATAAAATGGCGTTTATCGGATTTAAGTATTACTACGCCAGTTAACTTTACTACACCACTTAAGTATTACTACAAGTTTAGTGATACTAACTCCCGGATTTAAGTATTCACTACACCAAGAATGTTCTTTTACACTGTTTGGAGTAAAGTAGCCACCACAATAATAACACAAGAACTTATAATTAGAGCGAGATACACATAACAGATAGTAAATGTATTTTTACGATACAATATAAGGCAAGAATCATCAATTTAGGATGCATGTATGCAATATTTAATAAAATAAAACTAGTTCATTAATCAAACATAAGCACTGCTTAGAGAGAATATTAATATGATATAGAAACAGGCTATCAAAATATTTAACATAATTAACAGTTCCTATGAATGTTCCTATGAATGACCGAAATCGGTGGTTGTTGACTTCCACCGGTGAATGTTGACAATCACATAGTCACTTAGGTAAGTGTCTAAAATTTATACTAGGTCTAGTTAAGTTCCACTGCCCAGTATAGATTTTCTCGGTATGTCCTATATTAATGTTTTTTAAGGTTCAGTGCCACTGCCAGGCATATCCTACACTGATGCTTTTTTAAAGCTAAGTGCCACTGTCCGATATGCATTTAACCGGTACTCCAAACAGTGATGTTTCTCCTAATTTATCCTCAGCAGATATTGAAATATCAAATAACTATACTAATACAAACGAATACATTCTTATCAAATGTAATATAACAAATATTTCGAATATTCACCAAAGCGATTGACATTTACTGGTGAAAGACGACATTTGTTTGATTTCGTTCATACACGGTAGCATATATAAAACTTGAGTAGTAAAGTATTCCTCAACAAATGATTTTTGTTCAGACTGAAGTAATACCAAAATAAAATATTATACTAAAGCATTTTCAAAACAAAATGAAATTTACTTATGCACAAATTTTTCTAATGGATAACAAATTAAACCTAAATATATCAGCTCGAATATTTTAAAGCAAAGTTCCTCATCAATACACTTTTAATTTTACAAAATGATTCAAAATGCTAATTTAAATTGTGTTCTAAATCCATTAATCTTAAAGTCAATATATTTTGTGATTAAAAAATAAGATTAGTATATTTTCAAGGAAATTTAATTTTCTTGTTTGTAGCAAATATCGCGAATATTATCATTAAGATTTTTCAAAGGTCTATTTTCATTTTAAAAGTATCTCATTTTTTCTGTTCAAAGTATTAGCGTTATTTTTATTTATTCTTCATGTAAAAGAACTTTGGCTTTCATTAGTTTTTCGACTGAAACAGTCTCGTCTTTAACAGTACAGTAAATATAATAATAGCAACGAATAAATTATTATGAAATCAGATATAACAAATATTTCGGACATTCACCAAAGCGACTATGTGATTGTTGACATTCACCGGTAAAAGTCAACATTCTCTTGATTTCGATCAATCATGGTAACATGTACATATTCTTATGAGAACTTAATTATCTTCATTATACAACTAAAAACATACTTAACTTTATATGACAATTTACTTCTGTTTCTGTGGAATGGTCATGCGAAACGAAATCAGACTTTCTTCTTTTCTACTCAATCGTGAACATGAAATATCTATCATCTGATGGCATTTTATTTTATTTTATAATCATCATTGAACAGCCGACCTAATTTTTGGACTTATGACAGCTAATGTTCAACGCCCCGTAGTCTTGTAATTTTGAAAGTCGTGAACCTAATCCGGAAGTCAAGGGAACTCCTGAATCAAGTATTCGGAGAAATTTGCTTTCGTGATGGACTTTTGATGGAACTAACCCTCATTTTCATTACATGGAGAGGAAAACCATGAAAACCTCTCATGGTTATCCTGACGGCAAGGGGACTCTAACCCGTCTACCACTGATGATATTTAACTTCAGCAATGTGGTTGGTGCAAGCCGTATGCTGAATTCGTATCGACCAGCCACCAGTAGAATTCGAACACAGTTCACCTCATTGGAAGGCAAACGCTGTATCTTCTGAGTCTTCCAGACTCCATCTGACGGTATACTATCATCAACAAAAATAATTCCTGTGCTCTGAACTTGGTGTAAGCTTTATAATTCATTGAAGTTTAGAATTAGTTACACAAATTAAAATTGATATCAACGTGATCGATTTTGCATGAACTTGAAATAAAGCAAACCAATACGGAAATCGGAAAGCCACAGTTTTAACAGTCTATTTTATGAAAAATTAATATAACTGTTGTTGTGAATATTTTACTGCCTTTTTGCAGTAATTTTCCATTTTTATTTCTCTGTAGTCTTACTTGAGCCTCATAATGCATGATTTCTCGACGATTCTCTAGTATTTTTACTGAAAACTTGTGCTATTTTCCGATGAAACAAATAACAACAATGAAATAAAAAAGCCATGCTATATAAAAATGTTTTGCCGTTGCTTCAAACCAATTTGCAATGATATATCTTTCGCATAGTTGAAATGCTTTGAAATCTACAAATAAAGTACTTCAATGTATTTATAATTCAAACAATGGTATAGTAATAAAAAAAACAATAAATATTTAGCTTTTGTTGAACTAAAAGTTGTAGAAAAATAAATAACTGTACCCTATACGTCTAGTGTAATAAAGTCTCCCTAAGACTCTTTACAAAAGTTCCATCCTACGTTACTAACTATTCTAAAAAGTAACAGTTTTTTTTTTCCTTTTTGAATACAAGTAAAAACCTTTATCAGTTGATAAGATTGTTATTTCCTTATTTCTAAACTTCGTTTTGGCTAACTTTGTTTCATTTAAATATCTTGAAACGATCACGTACAATGCCAAAAAGGAAATTAAGTTTGAAGTTTTGTACTTTTATTATTTTAATAGCAATATGTATAACAATGTTATACAAATTAATTTTATTCTGTTTATAGTAGTCGTAATTCTTGTTTAAACTGTAAATAATGTTTTTTTTTCTAAAAATAAACTTTTGTTATAATTGCACATTTATTAAAAATAAGCTAAATAATTTCAATTGAATTAAGCTGACAAATCCATTTTATTATTTTTTTGTCCAAAGTAAATAATAAATGGTCTTTAATTTCATTCCTTTGTCTAATGCTTAAATTGTTAACACTTTTGCAGTCTGTAGAGTTGTAGTCTTTTTTAAAACTTTTTCAACCGTATTATGGAACCAAGTTGAGTTTAATTTCAATTGTTTAATTTTGATGGAAAAGTAATTCCTTTTATTCAAACATTTTTATAAACTATCAAAGCATGTAACATTACTGAGATAATTAATAATTAATTATTTTTTTTATGTTCCTTTACTTTTTTCTTCATTTTAATTTTTTATGATTAATTTTAACTCCATTATAAATAACTCAAAAATGGAACCATCTAGTGTAATTATAATAGTTTAATTAATATAATTTAATTCCCTAATTGTTTTTTGCAAATATAAGTACCCTACATTTGCCTAATTAATACATTCATCAAATTTCCAGATAAAAATACAAATTTATAACAGGAAAAGTATTCAACAAAAAATTATCAGTATAATTAATTATAATTAATTGCACACTTTATTTTAACAATTTTTTTAATTCAAAAACGGGAGCTGTACGATCGTGCATAACATTTCATCGATAATTGAAAAGTTAGTATATTTTTAATAATGAATCATGCTATTTATTTTATTTGCTCATATTTAATTGTCTTTGACCAAAATAATTCAGTTTTTAAAAATTTATTGATGAAATTTGATTTTATTATTTATTGAATATTTCTGATAACTGTTCTTTAAGACTTAACTGACTCAGTTCCTTAACAATTTCTTTAAAAATGATTAATATTACATATTTCTATTTCCTGATGTTTGTCTATCGTTGATGTAAAATGCTTTATTAAAGATTTATTGGTGAGATTCGTATCATTGTTTTGTTTATTACTGATAGCAATAAGATGAAACTATCGGTTTGAAAATTAATAATACGGGTTCTTACGTTTATTACTGATAAAATAATAAGCCAAAACTATGCCATTTAATTTATTAATATACTTATTCGCTCACATTTTTTTGTCATCGGCATAAAGCATAAATACTGATTGATACTATTTGTATGATTTTCTAATCTTTATTGATACAAAATAAGAGAAAACTGTCGCTTTGAAAATTATTAATTTATATTCCTATTTTCCCAATTTTTGGCATGGTCTCTTTTTGGCATAGTATTTTATTTTCAAAAATTTATTGATGAGATTTGTATAATTCTTTTTTCTCTGCTGATAACAATAAGCTGCAGCTATTTCTTTGAAAATGATTAATATCATGCATTCTTATTTGCTTCTGTTTCTCTGTAGATGACTCATACTATATTTTTTCAGAATGATTGATTAATTTTATGTGATAACAGATAAAAATAATTTAGATTTCCACAATGTTTAATTATTCCATTTTTTCTCACGCTTGTCATTCGTTAATAAATAATACTTTCATTTCTAAAGTTAGAGTGAATTTGTTTTATTCTTTGTTTATAGCTGATAAAAATAGGCCAAATAATTATTAACAGCTGTAAAAATAGCTAATAATTTAATTCCAAATTATTAGCCAAATAATAATGAAATAACCAATAATATGAATTTTCTCTTCATTTTGTTTTCTTATCTATGATTGATTTTTAATTTTTAAAGATTTGCTGATTGATACTTGTTAAACACTAGCCTTATCTTTTGCTAAGCAACACTAGTAAAAATATGTTATAAGTGTCTTTCTAACTGATTATACTTTTCAAACTTATCATGTAGGTCTGTCATTGGTATTTTTCATTTTTTTCTGCATGTTTTTCTGTCTTATCCACATAAGAATTTCGGTACTTGGTATTTCGTGAATCTGGTACAAAATTGGTTTATTCCTAAATTTGATTACGTGATATTATAGTTTAATTAAAACAAAATTATAATCAAAATTGACCTTTTATTTAGAATTAATTGATAAGATTAAAGATCAATTTATGAGATTTTTACGAAATTTTATTTACTGCTAAGAATAAGCTAAAAATTTTCCTTTAAAAATAATAATTCTTCTACATTTCCATTTTCTCTCTGTGGACATTAGATATTTCTTTTGGGAAGTAAGAATTATGATAAAAAGATTTATTGCATCGTTTATTAAGACTCGTAGTTAAATTCTTTTTTTAAAAAAATGCTTGAAAATGGTGCAAATCAAAAAATAATAAACATTTAAAACTGAGTGATTTATTGGCTTAAGTTATATGCTAATCTTTCAACACAGCACTTCAATTGAGGTTTTCCACTATAATCAAAAACAAATTCGGTTTTATCTTAAAGCCATTGAAAACTCAAATTCTATTTTAATTAAGGTACCCCTTGTCAGAAAATATTAATTTAAGCAAAATGAGAAAACAATAGGATTTTCTCAATAACAATGCGTAAAATTCTAAGACTAAATTGAATTACAAACATCCAGTATCCTTTGCTATATTTAAAGTTGTAACGCCAACGGGCTTATCCGGATTTATGAAAAAGCAATTTTGATTAAAAACTCTTCACGTAAAAAGTAAAACAATTGACTTGGAAAAAAAATCATTTTTAGTTTTTGAATAAAATTCAAAACTCCCATGATATTTTTGTTAATCTTTTAAAGAAGTAATTTTGAGTCTAAAGTCAGAAGAGTACGTTTTATTTTGAATAATTTAAGCGATTATAGAGCTTATAATTTCATGGAACTAATAAAAAAGATAAAAGAGAAAAGCTTTTTAGGGGAAAAAATTGTTTTTCCCAAACAAAAAGCGATGCAACAACTGAAAATTCAGCTTAATCTGTTTTTACGAAACTTTTAAAATTGGATTTAAAAGTTTAGAAGTATTTTTTGCCATTTAAAAAAAGCAGCGGAAATTTTTTGTCAGGTAAACAACAAAAAAAACATTCCTTAACAGATATTGAAATTTTTATCGTCAATTTATCTTAAGTAAAACCCTCTTTTATAATAATGTACAGTGCACCAACAGTATTCGAATACTTTGAACATCGATTTCTTAGAAACTGTTCAACCTATTTCGATCAAATTTTTTTTCTTGCCATATAAAATTTCATACTTTAAAATAACGTAGAAGTTTTATACAATTACAATTCAAAATTCTCTCGACTATAATTTAAAATAATAATAAAAATACTAAACATTTCACACATTTATTATTTGTATAGAATTATCTTTAGATAAACGAATTTTAGGTTTGTGTGCAAGAAACAAATTACTAAAAACGATGATGAAAAGATATGGCAAAATATGCAAAACGTTAAACCAAATTCTAAAAGGGCACCAAATTCTTGATCGCTCTCTTGATCAAACGATAGGGACCATATTTTCCACAATTTGGCTATCCCTATATTTTCGGGGTCAGAAATGTAAATTCGTTGCAGAAAGGTTTATTCAAAGCTGTTGTGTTTATTCAAAAAAAGTATGCTTTTGTGTCTGATTTTGTAACTTAAAATATAGTTTGCACTAATTAATTAGCATATTTGCGATGACCTCTTCGATCCATTACGATTAAGTCCTAGAACGTGAAGATCCAATCATTAAATCAAAAGTTATTCAGAGTTTTTTGGCTCAGGCTCATTGTATATCAACTAATTTTTGGTATATACATATATATTAAAAATATGTTATAAG
>NC_092207.1:64536026-64561621 GCF_043381705.1 Parasteatoda tepidariorum
ATTATACCAAAAGATGTGTCTTGAGAAAGACTTTTGGTTTTTCCCAATAATAGTTTTCTATTTTATATTATTTTATGTTTAGATTATTTGTGCATATGTATGTATATATATATATATATATATATACATATTGGTCCTATTTTATTATTCATGAAACATAGTAAAATTAACATATTTATTTTGATAACATTGAAAACGTTGATTATTAATGTAAGTGAAAAATTCGGTGCTTTCTACATATCAGGGTAATGTTGCAGAGCATCCAACATTTTTTTCAGTCTGATATTTTTTTAAGGCTCTTTACAATCAGCTCATAAGCCTGTGTAGGCAGATTGATGAATGTGCAAAAAGTTATATAGTCAGTCTAAACTCACTTAGGTTTAATGTTATAAGCCTGTGTAGGTAGATTGATGAATGTGCAAAAAGTTATGTAGTCTGTCTAAACTCTCTTAGGTTTAATGTTATAAGCCTATAAGAGTCTTGTATGTTCACTGCAGTAATCAATTATAAGTTACAATCGACGTAAATTAAATCAGGCTAATTGATAAATATGTGATATCTTCTCTAATTAGATTAAAGATAAGTTGGTTTATTGTAATAAGCCAGTAAACTGTCAAACTGATTAAAAAATTCTGGAAACTTTTCCAATTAACCTATCATATTGCAAAATGACATTAGGAAATGGCACATAAACATATTTTCCAATTATCTTAAGTATAAAACAGTCACATCAGCCTATTAAAAGTAAAACTAATTTGTTGTATTCTTACTGCTTTAAAATTCCAGTCAGCATAAAATCTTAAAACTTATTTTCCTTTTCGCTTTGTCTCTTGATGGTAATTTTTTGGGAAATTCAGCAAGACCCTAAAATAAACTTTAAGTATTTTGGTTCATTTTTTTATCCATAAGATGAAAGTGATTTTTAGAGAAAATCTTTAGATTACAAAGTTTACCAGAAATATTAGTGCAGCATTATGGTGTGAAGTTACACGTGTTAGTATGAGCTTTATTATTTTGCTGTAATTTTGTTAATTTTGTTGGTATGAAATTTGTTAAATGCTAAGCATGCATGCAGCAACAGTAAGTAGATAAACTATTTATTGATATATGCACATTCTGGAAGAAAACCATTTATCGATTAAAAATAAACAGATATTTACCATCTGTTTACCACTTTATTAAACCAAAAATTATATTTATTTAGGGCAAATTTTTTAACAGTAAGAAAAGGAAATGTATTTAAAATTCCATAAAAATTTTCGTCTTCTGATAAAGATTAGTTTTCATATATGTAGAAAATATCTTTGAAGAAAAAAAATTTGAATAATAAAATTTAGCTGTTATTTTTGTTGCTCGATTTAAATCTATTTTTAAATTCATCTTATCCTGCATTACGTTAAAAATAGTATTGTGAAAGCTAAGGATATCCAAACATAAGTTTCTATGCGAAAAGTTTCAGAATCATCAAGAGTACTTGACAATTATCATCAACAAGAATATTCTCAAGAATTGTAACTTAGACTTTTTACAGCAATTCGTATGTTTACTTAAGAGTATAATTTAAGTATATAAAATATATGAAAAACATAAGGCATGTAACTATACACCGATAAGAAATGCTTTGTTTCATTTTTTCATGATTATGTCAAAGTAAACAGTCCTTTTTCACGACTAAATATTTTCTGTAAGTATGTATACCCACATATTCAATAGTCAATTTGTCAGGTGCTACTTTGAGTACTTATATTAAAAATAATTATTTTACTATAATATATTTTATTTCATTTTAGATAGACATATAAAACATTATATCATGTATTTTTTAAAACCAATCATGTATAGTTAATATAACACATTTTTTAGTGCGAAAATATATCATTCGGTGAATATTCGCTTACAAATAATATTTTTAATTTGAACCAATGGTTCACTTTTAAGCTTATTATAAAAAAATATTTTTAAACCTACCATGTATAGTTTAAATAAAAAAAAATTTATTGCAAAAATATATCATTCGGTGAATATTCGTTTACAAATAATATTTTTAATTTGGACCAATGATTCACTTTTAAGCTTATTATAAAAAAATATTTTTAAACTTACCATGTATAGTTAAAATTAAAAAAATTTATTGCAAAAATATATCATTCGGTGAATATTCGTTTACAAATAATATTTTTAATTTGAACCAATGGTTCACTTTTAAGCTTATTATAAAAAATATTTTTAAACCAACCATGTATAGTTAAAATAATAACTTTTATTGTAAAAATATATCATTCGGTGAATATTTGTTTACAAATAATATTTTTAGTTTGAACCAATGGTTCACTTTTAAGCTTTTTAGAAAAAATTATTTGGATTAATTAAGATGCTTAATATTTCTTTAATGAAATCTTTGAACTCATTCAAATAAAAAATGAAGAATTTAATTCGAAAACCTTTTTCCTGTTTATAATGTCTTAATTATATTATACTTAATTAAAAGTAATTATAGTTTTGCAATGTCTAAAACATGAAATGAATAAAAAAATTGAATAGTTCAATGATCAAATAATTAAAACACCTGCGTACATTTAAATTTAATGACTTCAACTAATCAACGCTTTTAACTAAATTAGAAAGATCTACATTTGAAATTTATTTGCCACTTATAGCGAATATAGGAAATAAAAGAATAAACTATTTAATTAGCAATTACGAAGAAAACTTTTCTTCTTTTGCCTTTGAAATAGGAACTGCTCCTGTAGATTTATCAGTGTTAATTAGGTGTGAGATTTAGATTATAACAATTCATAGTTATAACCAGAATACCATTAAATAAATAATTGACTTTGAATTATTAAACTTTAAAGAAGACAAACGAATATTTAAATTGCTCATTTACTGAAAAGAATTAGACGAGTTAAGGTAATTAAACTCTAAACTAGTTAAATTTTTTTCCTTAGTCAAATTCCAGATTTTAGTTAATAGGCAAATTTTTAGTATATTAATATTATTAATCTAAACTTAAAATAACAAACTTTAAACAAATTAACTGTTGCAAATAATTTATTTGTCAAAAATATGTATTTAAATCACTATCAATTTATAAAAAACTAATTTTTAAGCATTACCATATGGTTTATTTGTACGCAGTGCGTAATAAATTTTAATAAGTAAGTGAATGAAGAAACTGTAAGAAAATAAGGATCAAATTATAGTATAAAGTACCAGCACTTTGGATGCATAGTCCGTAAAATGCGTTTTTACCTCAAAATATTGTACCACAATTTTTACAAGAATATATATTTAATTAAGTTAATTCAGTAATTTTACAGTGTAAATATTACGGTTTGTCAGATTTTTTGCTCCGTAACATGGTCTGGTAAAAAAGAATTTTATGGTAAAAAATACCGGCACCCTGAGTGCGGTACTTTTTACTGTAATTTTTACAGTGTTGTTCAAGTTATGAAAATAATTTTTTTTACCTCACCAGTATAGGTTGATGATAACTGTATATTAAATTTTTGCAATAACGAATGTTAAGATTTCAAATAAATAGAATTGTCCCCTGTTGGTAATGTTATTAAAAATATAAATCTTTATTACATTATACGTATCATACCCAGATAGCAAATTAAGGTTAATTTTCCCTCAGCAACTCATGTAAACCTAAAAAGGTATTTATGCTGTTTACGCGTAAACCTTCAAACTTTAAAACGAAATCTTTGACAATCTACTCTATTCTACGCAATATTACCATAAGTCAAAACCTGAGAAAACAACCTTCTATATGAAAACCTTAAATTTAGATTGTCTTAGGGTTTTCAAGTGTGGAAACATCCTTAAATAAAGATTGTTGTAAAATGAAAATAACCTTAAATCTAGGTAATTATTAGATTTCTTTTCGCAACTTCTTGTATACTCAGCTAAAATCCACTTAGTCATGAAATTTTAATCGACAATGCAATTTGATCCTAGCACTAGTGTGGTGTCTGCTAAAACGTCATTCTGGACGTGACGTCACTTTTCCATGCTTCTGCGCACTTCTGTTATTATTAGTTTTAATTTATACTCTTTATAAATTTTTGTTCCTTTGAAAAATTCTCTCTCTTTTCCATCCCATTTATGTGTCCATTTTCATAAACACGTATTTTTAGCTGCGTCCATTTTCTTAAACAGTCCATTTGAGCTGTGTCCAGTATAAAAAGTTCATGGACAAGAAATATTTTTCTTACTTTTTAAATCCAATAGGTAATTGCTTGAAAACCTTAAAAGAAGGTTTTCGCGTAGTACAGTTTTGCAGGACATTGGAAAACAATAAAAGATAAGGTATTTTTTCGTTCATTTGCTTTCCCTCGAGTGGGTTTTTTTTTTTTGCATACGATTTTGTTTTAATATTCATTAATATTTTTGTACAAAAGATTTGTATTTGCATTATTTTGTTTCCTTTGTCAAAGTTTTCTTTTTATTTCTGTTTTCCTTATCATAACAACTATGATACAAAGGTTTATCATTCGCTCTTTACTGACAATATTTTTTTAAAAACATTTAAAAATAACTTTTAATCCTTTTAGAATTAAAGGTTTGAAGTTGCATTATTTTTGCTTTATTGAAAAAGGTTTTCAGTGCAAATATTTTCGTGACAACACGAGGTTGCCTCACGGTTATATGCTTTCGGGGATATTGTCTAAGTTAAATGGAAATTCTAGTTAATCTAAAGTTAATTTAGATATTATTCCATCATTGAAATTTTGAAACTTAATTATACGAAAAAATATATATAACTAAATAAAAAAAAATCCGTTACTGATTAAAACATTACCGATTTTAATTTGTCATTGCAATCATTTTATTATGATAGTTCAAACTCAGTGAGAGTCAAAAAGAAAACCTAAGCTCAGAGATATGTTTATAAGTCATTAGTGGCATTTTTCAATGATGTGAGGAACGTTGGTTCTGTGTTTTGATGGTAGATGACTCTTTGAAGTTCATCCCAGAAATATGCAATTACGACTGAGATCTGGGAATTTTGGGGACCAACATATCATAAGAAATTTCTCTTCATCTTCCCTTAATCAATCCCTTTGGAATACAAGCAGTATGTCAGGACACACAATATCGTCAATCGAAGGTTTTAATCGTCGTTAGAATACCACTGAAGCAGAGAACAGTATTTCAAGATGTACTTGTTTAACAATGATGGCTATGCAAGATGTCTCATTGAACATTCAAAGCGTTGAAATGAAGGCTTTACCCACTGCACGTCGACATTAAACTAACGTTTTTGTGGAAAAACTGTGAAACCATGCCTTACCATAATCGAGAGTTCGTTCATCTAAACAGCCGCTCTCTTCTTTGAACGTTCAAAGCGTTGAAATGAAGGCTTTACCCATTGCGCGTCGACATTAAACTAGCGTTTTAATAGAAAACCTGTGAAGCAATGCCTTACCATAATCGAGAGTTGGCCGTTCATTTAAATAGCCGTTCTCTTCTTTGAATGTTCAAAGCGTTGAAATGAAGGCTTTATCCATTACAAGTCGACATTAAACTAGCGTTTCAGTAGAAAACCTGTGAAACCATACCTTACCATAATCGGGAGTTAGCCGTTCATCTAAACAGCCGCTCTTTTCTTTGAATAAAAAGCTCAGTACCTGTAATTGTAACGAACTTCAGTAAAATTAGAGTCGAGCTTTTATTTTTCCTTTTCTCCTTTGAGCTACAACGCCCCCTGTACATGTGTTAGTAACGAACTTTAGAAATTATAGCAGGATTGACCTTTAAACAAATTGGCCAGCCTATTGATATTTCTTAACTCAATTCAGGGACACACATCCCGTTGTATGGTGGTTACAACACAATGTTAAGGATACAGATATCAGATTAGATCACAACCGACACTTAAGAACACCCCCTTTGCAATCCCTCTATATTGGTGATCACGAACATTCTCTCACTCTTCGACAAAGTCAACTTTACACGACTTCGACTCGTTCTGCAGTTTGCCTTGATTTAACTAACAAATCGACAAGTATTAAACAACATGAGCAAGTCAAAGCTTTGAAGATAATTTTTACAACCGAAATGTTAATGTATGGCTGGTGACCACAAATTTTACGAGAAAAAAATTTGCGGGCTCACTTGCATTTTTTATTAATTTTTAATTTTATTTTGGTAATTAACATTTATTTTTGCGGTGAATCACTGGAACTCTTCTGTCGGTTATTGGCTGAAATCTGGCGGGGAATTTTTTTACAACGTACATAATATTTAAACCAGGTACATTTTCGAGGTACAAGATATCACTTTAAATGCTACAATCAATAATTTAACATTTCATTTCATTATTATTAAATTTCACCCAATATTCCAATATAATTATTCCAACACAAAGAAGCAAACTAACGGATTTAATTTTGGGTGTCCTAACATGTTTTTGTGTAGGTGTTTTAAAATTAAAAATTATTTGAGGTTATGATGAACGGTGTAACAACATAAAGGAACTTAATGAATAAATTTCATAAAGCTTAGAAAATACACTTTATTTATTTTTAATTAGCCTCAGTAAACTTAAAACATATCGCAGATGGTTTGAAAATTAATTATCTTTGGCAAAAAAAATATTAAGAAGTTTCTAATAAAAGTTATGATAATTTAGAAAAACCATTTCAAGGAAATTAAATTTCACTTCTAACATTATTCAAATATATAAAAACAAATAAATACATAAACGCTAGCAGTTTTAAAATTTCTTTATAAGTCATTTTCTATTTTATGTATTCATGATTATTATAATTAATTGGAAAAAAAATTTGAAATAAAATTAATTTCGATTTCAAAATAAAAGTGTTTTTGTTATGAAAGTTATAACTTAAGAAATCTGCTTGCGATATCATTTAAACTTAATCCTTTTACTTTTTTAAATGTAGTTTAAATTTCATTTTTTAACTCATAAAATTAAAAGTAAATAAAAACAAAACAACCATAGATTATTTGGCAACCATTACAGTAGGGTGCTGTCCTTCCGCCAAATGCTCTGAAACATACAGGTAGTGGGTTCAATATTTTGTTCTGTATGTTTTTCTAATTTTTGCGTTATCTGTTCCGCAATTTGGCTAAAGACAAGCAACTATTCGCAGTAAGTTCACGAGCCTGTATATATATCTAAACTAAATTTATTTACTTGCTGTTACACATCCATGGTTACACTTTGATTCAAACCCGCTACCTCCATTTTAAATCACTTTTGGCGGAAAGACGAGACTGCTGTAAGAAAATAAGTAAAAATAACAATACTATTCCAACTATTTACTTATTTATTTATTGTTACACATATATATGCAGGTTTGTGTGCTCATTAGAAAGAACTATTTACAATAAGCCCTAGAATCAAATTGAAGAACAGATTGCTCAAACTATAGGTAAACTTTACATAGATACATCGATTGTAATGTGGAGGATGTATCTATCTATGTTCAAATCCCACCGTGATCCAGGAAACCTGGTTTGCTCTGTCTTTATCTGTCTTGTGCTATCTGTATTTCGATTGGGTAGGGGTTAATAATCCGAGCTTTGTAATAAGCATACAATCCAGCTTATGTGTGTAACAATAAATAAATAAATAGAACTAAATCGATGCTTCCAGAGTAATGAGGACCGCACACCCTTGGTTCCTTCGCAGACTGATAAACGAGGCCATCTACTGGTTTAATGAGTATATAAGTCTGCATATGCATCTGTAGTAATAAATAAATATAAATATTTTAATATTTCTAAGGTTGTGGTAGGAAACGATTTTGCTACCTCTACGCTTTCATTTTAGGGTGTTAGGGCAGTACTCATATGCAACAGTAAAGCTACTGATTTATTACCTTGTCAAGGGATTTGCGCAGATATAAATGCACATTTTACATGGTTTTGAAGGTTTGCAGATGTTAACTTATAGCTTACATAGGGGAAAAACGATTCACCTGAGAGAAACAAAGATGACAATTTCAAATATGACAATGACAAATGTTTACGAAATAAAATAAAGGTTATCAAACTGAACATTTTTGCGCCATCTCAAACTATGTTAGAACTGTTAAAATTACCGACTGCCAAATTTAAAAACCATATTTATTTTTAATTTTACCAAAACGTCATTACCTAAATTTCTCTAGAAAATTACCGCGCTTTTTGTTGTCCCCATAGAGCCAAAAACCCGGTACATTTTACCATATTCTGGGAGTTCTGACCATACTTTTTTCTCAGTGTATTCATTTGAAATCATTAAATAATTGATAAAAAAAAGAATTTTTGAAATATTAAATGTTTATGAAGAAGAAAGGTTAAGAACAGTTAACAAAAGATGCATGTTCTTTCAAAATTCGAATCAAAAGCGAAAAAAACATAGTCGATACTCACAATAGCAAGAGATCTATTATTTATCCATTTATCAAAAATTAAGGTATGAACAATGAAAAGGGTTAGTTAAATTTAAAGCAAAAAATAAAACTTAATGAATAAATTAATTTAAAGCCAACACATTACAGTAAGCTTTTACCTTCGAAGGTAAAAACCTTCTAACCTTCAAAGGTAATTTAAAGTCACTATATATAATTAATTAAAATTTATGACGCAGTTGGAATTTATTTATGATCTACGATTGTCATTACAGTTATTTTTCTAAGAAAATTCTGTAAACTCTGAGAAATTGAAAAAATGATTATTCGTGGATTAAGTATAAATTTAGTTGAAATTTAAAAAATATGTAATTACTAACATGGTCTATACATTTGAAAGAAACATATACTTAAAAGTCCTCATGTTACGATAAACTTGGCTTCAACTGCCATTGAAAACAATAAAATCTCATTAATTTATATTTATTATGCTACTTTTTGGAATAAAAATTTGCAATATAATTGTTTCCCGAGAGAAAAATTTAATGACTACGTAGCTCGTGAAAAGGAAAAGGGATTAAATATAAACTAAGAAGGTAAATGAAATTTAAACGTATTAATATAGATTACTAGAATGGTTATTCATTTAACCAGCAGTTTTCTAAAAGTTTCTTCGGCAATATGATTTTTTTAAGTTACAAAGGCGTTTACGTTGTTGTTATATAAATGAAACAGTTTAAATGTCATTCTGTTTTTCTTTTTTTACTAACATTCGAACAATATTATGTAATAAATAACTCTGTAGAAGTTATATTTGCGTTAAAAAAAAAATTACCACTTTAATCCTCTGCGAGAAAAATTGTAAAACGTTATTAAAAAGAGCAGGATGTACTCAGATATATATTTGTACTGTCCAATTAGATCATCGTTACGATTGAAATACGAACGCTCCTTCAAAACAGAAGTTTTTGAGCAATCATGGAAGAAGAAGCAATGGTGTAATTCATTTCAATGGACGTTAAACTAATATGCTGTATTAGCTAAACTCATTTCGAGTGGTTTACTTAACGGTAAATCATAATCAATCAAGTGAGACAGATTTAATGACGAAATATTAGTTGTTATGTACTTGCTTTAGTGCAATGTATTTAGATGGACATTAGATTTGTTTTAGTTTTCAATTTTTAGTTTTTCTGTAAAAGATGAAGTAGTTGAAAGAGAGAATTAGGAAAATATTGAGTGCCAAAGCTGTTTGACAATTAGTGCTTAGAACTGAACAGTTTTAATTGAATAACTTTGCATTTTCAATTAATTGCTCATCAGAAAGTTAGCTTCAGTAGTTCAATTTTATGAAATATTTTTATGGTACATAAGATTTGAAACTATAAACTCTTTCTCTATCTGGCACTTTTTAAAATTGTTTTTTATTTTTTATTATAAGAATCTTTATGTAATACTAAATTTTTTTTTCATTCCGTAACTTGAAAAACGCTTTTTCGCATTTTAAAACTCTTATGTCCAAAAAAATATTGAACTACGTAGTATTGATCTGTCATGTTCCTACGAGAACGACCATATTTGACATTCCGACGGTAATGAATTATATTTGGATAGTGCAATATTTATGGAAACTTACCGTCAAAAATCTAAATTCAGCTAATTCTAGATTTTGATAGTAAAAACTAGATTTTACCTAGCTGAAAAGATTGCTGCAAAACAACGAACAACCATAAAATTTATTCTGAAAATGTAACAAATTTGCATCCTTTTTTCGTATTTAATCCCAGAAAAATTTTACAAAAATTCTAGAAGCATTTTTAATCACTAAATTTTTCATTTGCGGCTGTGAAAAATTTTATAAACATTTCAGAAATGCGTTAGTTATTTTAGATGCCATAACATAAATAATACGATCTGCATCTTAGGTTGAAAACTAATCTATTCGAAAGCAGAAATTTAACAAGACGAAATGACGAACCGCAATTAAATAAATTTTATTCCTTTCAAACTTCAGTTCATAATCCACTAAACAATTTCTCACTAATTCATTAATTAATTCATTCATTAACTTACTAATACATTAATTAATTGAATTATTCATTAATTAATTAACTTATTCCTTAATTTATTCGCTAATTAATTCTCTCAATTTTTAAGTAATTCGATAATTTATTAATTGATTCACTTAATAGTCTAAGGCGGCACGCCTTTTTTTCTTTGGTAATGGAACCGAAATTTTTAAAAAAATTTTTGTTTTTTGAAAACGTTTGGCCGAAAACTTCACAGTTCTTTAAGAGCTTACATTTTCAATAAGATAAAATATTTCTGTTAAAACCTTACAAAAATATATCAAGCATTGCACGAATTGTGCATTTTCGTAATAAAGGCTGAACCATGATACTTTCTTAAGAAGATTAAAAGTGTTTATTAAACATGATTTGAGCATTTGCAGTGTAGGCATAATCTGATAAAAAAAAATTTCAAGCAAATTTTGCGTACATAGAAACTGAGCTATGCTTACAAAATAAATTTATAAGACATCGTGCATTGTTAAAATAGCAAAAGTTTAAATATTTTAAAACTAATTTATTTTCACAAGTACATTTGTTCATCAAAGCTAGCTGCTTTTCTTCGCTTGATAATTAAATTTATTTGCAAAGCAATTAACAAAATTTATTTTCGAAACAAATATTCCATTTTTAATTAGTTTCGCAATCTAGTAGAAAAACAAAATGCGTCTTCATTTTTTTGAAGTATTTTTCACCTCAATCATGAAAAATAATTATTTTTACCTCCATTCAAATTCTTTAAATTATGTTATAAAGAATGGAGTTCTTTCTGATTTCGAAAAAAGAGAATTTTGACGTTCCTCTAATTTCATTCAATATAAAAACATATATTTGTTTTTCAGCTTAATACAATACGTATTAATATTTAACAAGTATTTAATCAGCATGACAATAAACTTTAAGTAATAATTTCCATTGTAATTCAAACAATCGGTATTTAAAACAAAACGAATAATATTTGAAAACATCGTTCATTTTTCTTTACTCATATAATTAAAACGTTTGTTTTAATATTAACTTTTAAATATTAACTTAACACTTTAAATCGTGTAATAAAAAGCTTCTTAATAAAGAGTATAAATTATTTCTTTATGTAAACTACCAATCGAACAGTTTCACCCTCTGTTAAAAACTATACACTGTTCACAAAGAAAAAAATTCCTGAAAAAATAGCCGTGCTGTATGGTAATGACATTTCTGGTAAAAAAATTAAATAAATAAATAAATAAATACTAAGACGAATTTTGGTTTTAATTCTCCAGCTCACGAAGAAAGCAAAACAGAGAAAGATACATTTCCATATGAAATATAAGGAAGGGGTGTAACTGGTTTCTTAAGAAAAGAAAATAGCATTCATGTGAATGAAACAAGACTCAAGAGCATCGAGAGTAGCTGACTGAAAATATTTCGGTGTTATCGAACACTGTCAACATTTTCATTCTAAAATTATGGTAAACTAACCTGCAGTAGTCTATCCATTCAATTAGCTGTAGAGTTTCAGGTAAAGAACATTTTTACTTTTACGGTTTTAAAACAATTTACAGCTAGTATGGTTAGAAAACCATAAATACAAAACTAAATGTTTTTTTTAGCCATTTACGACTTGCATAGTTTCAAAAACTTTAAAAAGAGATTTAACTGGACATTGGAACAAGGCTTTCGCTAGGTAATTAGCACTGGAGTTAGACTGTATTTGAATTGTGTTTTATCAAATAAACTGTGAAATGTGATTTAATTAGTTTATCTGGTAGTTTTAGCTATCGTAAGAGATGTGAAATACTAGACTTTTTTGTTTTAAACAGCTTTATGGTGATGCCCTCTATGTGTGAATGAGAATATCGTATTCTAATAGTCCCGGATCATAAATTGGGGCGAGCAAGACGTCATGTCATTTAACATAAGAAGACAAAATCTTCATGTCTTAAAGGGAATAGCACTGCGTCAACACTGGATTCAAACCACCGTTCTGTCGATTATAATATTAACAGTTTAACCCTCTGGGCTATAATATGTACCCAGCTGCAAGGCTTCATTAGATATGCCTAGTTGCTACTGTTTTAAGTAGCAAGAATGTGTGTGAGCCAATGTATGATTTATCAAACTGTTAATGACAAACACATTTGTCATTCCGAATCCGGCTTGCACCGACAACAGTGCTGACATGAAATATCCTCAGTGGTAGACGGATCATGGGTTAGAGTCCCCTTGCCGTCAGGCCAACCGTGGGAGATTCTCGTGGTCTTCCTCTCCATGTAACGCGAATGCAGGTTAGTTCATCAAAAAGTCCTCCACGAAGGCAAATATCTCCCAATACTTCATCCAGGAGTTTCCTTGTCTTCTGGATTGGGTTTAAAATTACAAAAATACGGAGTTGAACATTAGTAGTCATAAACTCAGAACTTGGGTCGGCTGTTCAATGACGGTTATGAAATAAAATAAAAGCACATTTGTCAGGCTTACTTAATTTATGAACACGTCTCGTTTGTTCACTGAAACCAAAGTTGCATTGACAAGAAATGTTGTAAATGCCTCAGCGAATATTCAATTACTCTGTAAAAATTACCATATTAAAATACGTTAAAAGATACCAGCACTCTGAATGCCAGTACTTTTTACAATAGACTGCTACAGAACAAAATATCTCATGTACGGTAATTTTTACAGTAATATTTACTGAAGCACTGTAATTATATAAATCAACATTACTGTTAAGATGCAATCTAAAATTTTATGGTGAAATTGGATTTTACAGTTGCTCTTCTCAGAGTGCCAGTACTTTTTAACCTAATTTTACCAGAAATTTTTCACAGTGTATTTTAAAACTTCTTTCAATATTCATATTGCTTACTACAGTTATGACTAAAATGAATGTTTAAATTTATTAATTATCAGTGAATGTTTACACATTTATAAAGGTAGTTGCTTTGTTTGTGGAGTTCCTAGATGAAATATGACATGAGAGCCATGCAAGATTTCGATACGCATTTATTAACAGCAAACTGCTGCGATAATAATCAAATTTAGGATGCACGTAAATTTTGACGTAATTTATTTTTCCATATTTGCAATCAATTGCAATTTTTACTTTTTGCGAACGCATTTTAACATTATCTAAGTATTTAACGAAAATTCAATAAGGAACTCAAACCATTTTTATCAATTGCTAATAGTTAAGTTTTTTTAAACGTAAGAAATTTATAAAATGTTTCTTTAAACTTTGCGTTTAAAAAATATCAAAAAATCATTCATTCAAGTTTCATTGTAGCCGACCGGGTTAGGGAACAGCCCCTGAATTAGAAAGGTTCTGGGTTCGAATCCCGGGCAAGGCATGGATGTTCTTTCATTCTCTGTACTATCTGTCCTTACTGTGGGAGCAACGTTGGCCCACCTAATATGGTGTCCCTGAAAGAGTGGCCCTTCAAATGCCTGTATGCTGCCCGGGTTGGTCATTCTAAAAGGTGGGCATTGGAGGAAAAAAAAATTTTGTTCAACGACATTTTGATCTTTAAAAAAGGTAATGCTAATATTTTTAATATTAGGTAAATATTGTTGTTGTTGTTTCTCATCCCCACTGGTCTAGCGGAGCTAGACCAGGCCCATGAGTCCATTCACTCTCAGGAAATCAAAAAACAAGACCGGGTCGCGCAGAAAATCCTCCCTTTCAACATCCACACAGCTAAGGAGATGGGCCTGGTTGGCTGCACTGGAGAAACATTTGTTGCAGGTGGGATAGATCCTTCGCTGTTGTTCATACCTCATGCACTTTGTGTGACCACTGATGAATCTAGTGAACGCGGTCTGATCGCCTCTATTACCTTTGAGAGTCAAAGCACGATCTGGCTTATCCCCAGAGTACCAGATATGTACTAGGGGAGTATTCCAGACTAGCTGGACGCCTTGCTTTCTAATGGAGTGAATTTCCGAGGATGTGAGTGCCAAACTTTCCGGCAGAGGTTCATTTGTGCCAAGTTTAGCCAGCGAGTCAGCGATCTCATTCCCGTACAGACCAACGTGGGACGGAATCCACTGCAAATAAATATCCCGCTTCACGGAAAGTTTACTGAGAAGTTGTAAGATTGCCGTTCCAGCCCTATCTCCCACTCTGGGCCATGCACTCAAATATTGGATAGAGCTTCTACTATCCGTTAGGATCCAGATAGGGTCCAGCAGCGAATCCTCTTTAATTGTGTGCAGTCCTGCCTCAATAGCAAGAAGCTCCGATCGGAAAACAGAACAAGAATCCGGGTTTCTCATTTTAATATTAATATCACCATCAGGTCTCTTGATGTAGACTCCACTTCCAGTACGACTCCGGTTGTCCCTGCTACCGTCTGTATAAACGCAGAGGCCCTCCTCTGAGATGTTGTTAATTATTTCTAGAGCCAGTTGTTTTAGCAATTCAGGAACGTCTGAATTTTTATTTGTGCTTAATGCCAAATCCGGACTGAAGTGTACTCTTGGAAGCCCACGTGAGGGGTCAAGGCAAGTCTTAAGGGAATGTTGTTCGACATCCTGGTGGACTGTATTTTGGGAAATTGCACGTGAAAAAGGGCTATCTCTTCTTAGTCTCTGATTATTGGTCCAAAGTAGGAGGTAGTCAGCTGTTCTGTGCTGGACCCCATAACTAAGTAGTTCACTAAAATATTTCACTAGACAATTCTCTCTTCTCATATTTAATGGCAGAAGGTAAATATTATAAATCAAAAATTACTTTGCATTTTAAAATTTTTAAAATAAACTACTACTTTTAAACATAAAAAAAACAATATATTACATTAAAATGAAAACAAATAATTAAATTGAATGTCTTTCAAAATAAATAATATATTAAAGTTGACTTAATTAAATATACTATTGTTAGATGTTTAAAATAAAATTCTATCGAAAATGTTTTTAATGTAACTATAAAGTCTCAATCTATTGCTTTAATTTAATTTTTATTAATATTTCTATAAATATTATTAAATTTAATATTATTTACTAAGTTTGTAAGTTATATTTAATAAATAAAATATTTTGAGTGCTCACATTTGAAAAAAAAAAATTACGCAAGCTAAAAAAAAAAAAAAGTTCTGAATAGCTCGTACGAAGAAGCATTTAACTGTTTCATTACTATATAATACGGGTGTTTTGTTGGAAAATTCAAATTAAAAGTAATAAAAATCAGTGCTTATCTTAAGATATTTCTCTTGTCTAGTTTAAAAATAATTCATTAAATGTTATGTTACTAATGTTCATTTCTTAGAAATGGGAACTAAGTATTAACTAATTTGATAATAGAAATATTAAATATCAACAAGTAAATCAAATATTATATTTAGAGCTCTTTCACTAATAAGTTATAGGAACTACGTATTAACTAATCCGATAATAGAAACATTAAATATCAATGGGAAGATAACAGGCATTCTACCAACTACTAACTACTTCGAATAACAGGCATTCTACCAAATCATTCAAATAATGCAATTTCGTGAAGACATTTAGACATTTTCTTATTAACTTTTCGAGAAAATCTTTTAACCAGAATAAACAAAATACCATTTCTTTCAATTATAACAAATAAAATAAATCATTTATAAGCATTCATGGAGATGGTATTTCGATGTTTCTCATGACTGAAAGTGATTACTTTCGAGAAAATCGACAAAATGAAGCAAAAAACACTTATGCAAGTATAAAAATTGTATAAGAACTTTTTGATTTTTATTCGAATGATATGTTTTCTTTCTAAATTAGAATGTTTATTTGAAGTAGAAAAAATTCTTGCTTTTATTTCTAAACATGATAATCTAGAACATCGTTTTTTTTTCTCTATTTTTTATGTTGCCTTTTTTATTAAAATATTTAATTTTGTGATATATTAAAAAATAAAAATACAGTTTAGTAAATACTTCAAATGTTGGTTCTCCTGCTTCTCCTGCTCCGATGGAAGTTCTCCTGCTTTCGCTAGCATTGCTTTGGGGGTTTTGCACTAATATGATAAACGCTTTACCTCACTTTAGATTAATATCTGGATTTGGAGTTTCAAGAGCAGAGAATAAGTTTTAAAGTTAAAAGTTCAGAGGATAAAAGTCAGAGTCAAAAGTTCAAAGTATAAACTTCTGAAAAAAAAGTATAGATATTTATTATAAAAAGCACAGACAGTGAAATAAATTATTATTAAAGCCGAGAAAAAAGCATTCGAATAATTTATTTGAATTTTATTATTTTAATTCCCAGTTATATGCTAAATACTTTACCTCACTTTACAAAAATATTTAGATTTAGACTTAAAAACACAGAGAATAAGATTTAGTGTTGAAAGTATGGAGAGTGAAATAAATGTTTATTAAGGACGAGAAATAAGCACTCAAATAATTTATTTGAATTCTATAATTGTAATTTGCACTAATGTTTAGTTTTAGAGTTAAAAACAGGAAAACAAGATTTAGCGATAAAGTTAAAGTATTATTGTAATGCTAATTCTCGAAGAATAAAAGGATTGGTTNAGTTTTTTTTTAACGTTTCATTTAAACGTTCATAACGTTTATTATTTCATTCAGAAATGTATAGCGATTTGTTTATGAAATTGTATTTTTATATATCACTGACTTATGAAGTCTGTGTTTTTATAATTATTTAAAAATTTGTTTTCAATTGTCTAAATGCATGCACCATACGACAGTCTAAAAAAATATGTATTTCTTACTAGATAGTGCTTTAGAAAAGTTATAAGGCAACATTTATAAGGATTTATAAGGAGTAACCATCTAAAAGGATTTATAAAAAGCGAATTTTTTAAATTACTAGATTGAAAAGTATAAATTACCTTCGTTACAGATTTTTTTATGTTTTCTAACAGCTTTTTATTCTGAATATTGGACTGGAACCTAATATCGATTTTTAATAACAGTTAGAAGTAACTTATTGGATAGTCAGTCACGTGCAACATTGAACGAATATCTTAAAGATGAGCTTCTGTCGCGAAGTTTTTTTCTTAAAAATATTATTTCTTATTAATTTTGCTGCTTGCATGATAGAAAATACTTACGGATTAAAAGCATATTAAATAGTTTCCAAAAAAACAGTTGGTCACCATTTTGCGGGAGCTTAATTTTTTTGTGAAAGAAAACACATAAATTGAATACACATAAACTGCAGTAAAAATTCTTTATTGACATGAGATGGCCCTAGTAAAATCTTGAACTTTGAAAGACGTACGTAAATAATTTCATTTAGTTAAATAATACAATAAAATTAGTTAAAACATTCACATTTATAAAAAAAAACCTCTAATTTAAGTGAGAAAAATTAGAACTTTGCAACAGCAGAAACCCTTTAAGATATTCACTCAAATCTGTCAAATGTTGCCCATTAACTACCAGAAAGAACAACTTTTGGAAGCTATTAAAATTCCACATGAAAAAAAAATTCTCAGCACACCCTACAAATAAAATTTAACGACTTTTAAACTATCACTTTTAAAATGCAGCACCAGACAAAAAGAATGAAAGAAAAAGAAGATTTTATTAAAACAACTGTTGATATATTTTAAACGTAAAATTAAAATGTATTTTATTCATGTTTTAAGTAAATACTTTTCAATACATATGCTAAATGTTAATACTATTATGTATTAAAAAATCAGTGATAAACCATTATAACTTCCTTTTTCTAAAACAAATGTAAATAAATTTTCCTATGATATATTTAAGGAACCTAAACTGGTCTGCATTTTGTGCTTAATTAGTTTTTTTTTTTTAATTTCAGACTGAAAGCTGAGTGATGGTGGTTCGATTGGTTCTCCTGCGCACATATTACTTCATTTGTTGCTTACTCATTGCATCTGGCAACGTGATTCCGCCATCAAACACCAAAACTTCTGGTAAATTTTCTTCTATGATGTAATAAATGGCATTTTTTAAATAACAAAATTTCAACTCTGCGATTTTTTGTTTAAAAATAGTAAAAACAATGACAAACATCTAATATAGGAAACTAATTTAATTTTCAAATTTAAGAATGAAGAGATTGTGATTCCATTGTAAAGAGATTGTAACAACTGGAAACGTTAAGCTAGAAAAGATTTATAAGGCAGCCAAAATATGGTTGGAAATTGGACTAATCCAGATTCTTTTGTGCATCGTTTTTGATAACTGTAAAAAATTTTAGTGTAACTTAACACCAAATACTGTGGCAACTACTTTACACCAAAACCCGTTCTGTGTAACACTGCAGATAATTCCTTGATGTTAGATGTAGTGAAACACCAGGAAGGTTACTTTTCGCATCTTTTAGTATAATTAAATGCCTTCATTTTCGGTGCTCAGAATACCAAACGTTTTAATAACAGTAAGCTATAATACACGTAAGAATCAGCAAAGTCATTTTCATGATCCAATTTAAAGTGAGAATTATTAATTTAGAACGCGTATGTACACTTATTCTTAAAATCAAATTAGTTTGTAAATCAAAACTTCCCACTGCACAGAAATAGAGGCAAATTTAAATTAGACTTATCTGAATAGGAGTGGGTAGACAATGTATATTTTAATATTATTTAAAACAATTAACGGACATTTATAAATTAGAAAATAATTATCCTTATCATGAAATTAAAATCATACATAATTATTTTTTATTGACTAACTTTTGTTTTAGCAGTAGATATAAACGTAAACGACCTTAACAAATTCACTTCATCTTGTACTAGATAGTAAATAATCCACTGAAGATATTCTAAGTATGCCAAAATTGGAACTTATGGAAACAAACCAAAAAAACTCATGAATGGTGTGAATACGCGTGAGTTTGCAGTGAGCTTTTTCATTATAAGTGTTTAAAATTTAATTATAACCTTTAAACGGGATATGAATGCTCGATTTGATGTTATCTTATAAAGTGTTCCTTATCATACTAATTGTTCACCAACAAATTCGAAGAAATATTAAGCCATACTGCTTGAACGTTGATTAAATAATAATGAATTACATTATTTTCCTTCCGTCATTTATTTCTGAGAATTTTTCTGTAAAACACTAAAAAGCTTTCTCCAACATGTACTGGATAGCACACCACAGATATCCATATGTTAGGCAATTGCCACAACAGATAAAGTTAATTTTGTTTCAAAAAGACGATTTCCACAACTGTCCCTTTCATATCTCACACTGTAAGAGATAACTTCTCAAAATTGAAACAGCATGTACTCATTTTTGATCTAAATGCGTGATCACAAAAGTGATATGAAGGGAGGATTGTGAGAGAGATATGTTCTTTGTCTTCCGACAGGATTCGAAAAAAGTTTTCTCCAAAATTGTAGTAGGATGCTCTAACCACCATAGTTGTACACCCTAGTCCATGGGGTAACTTAGAAGGCTTATATAATGGTCGCCTCAACGTCACATCACGCTATACATTCCATTCTCTTAAAAGTTTTTAAGATACAGCGAAATAAGCAAATAGTGAAATTAAGAGTGCCGATTTCCTGATTAAGCTACTTGGATCATGTTTTACAAATTGAAAACCTTTGCCCCATTGAAATTAGAAATTAGCACGTCATGATGTGTCATTGTGGCGGTAACTATATAAAGCTTTCTAACTCACTCTAGACTGGAATGTGTCACTATAGTAGTTAGAGCTTTTTATTACAAATCGAATTTTGATTCGAATCATGCCGGCAGCCAGTGAATAGGAATTGAACTCAGCTCAACATATATATATCCATAATCGAACTCCTAAGTGTACCGCAGTTTTGATTCAAAAAATTTGAAAGTAATATCTTTACCTAATAGTAAAGGGGTAAACCCTTTGCATCATGCATTTTTTCATAAAAAAAAAATTTATAACACTTTGTGTCATGAAGACCACAAGGTTTTTTTTTCTTATTTTTATTCATTTCAAATAGAATGAGCCATATACGTTTATAGCGAAGATTACAGAACACCCTGTTATCAAAACAATGTTTATCTTTTTAACATTAAATTTAATTAATTCTTTTTTTGTTTCAGACCAAAAGAGCAATAACAACGCTACTAAAGACTCAATAGAAAATACAACTACAGAAGTGAAGGAAGCTCAAAGTGTGAATTTAAAGACAGTTTCACGTAGTAGAAGAAGTAATCTAAATTCTAACTTCAATGAACAGTTTAATATTAATGCAGGAGAAAATGCAGCTTTTAATTCTGCTTTTCGATATAACGATCAAATTATGCGAAAGTTGTTAAAGACTCATTCCCCAAACCCTGCCAGATCACATTTTTTCTTTAATCTCATAACGCCTTTAGATCGCAGAGCAACGCGGTACAACAGTTGGGATGACCACTCGGTGATGCACTTTGGTAAAAGGTCAGTGTCCGAGAAAGAGAGTGATGAAAGTTTAACAGACGAAAAGTCGTTATATGAACCTGATCCTAACATTTCCAAAGAAGACGAGGATTCAAAAGATATAGAAGAACTGGGAAACATAAAAAGAGGTACAGATTCTTGGATGGACCATAATGTAATGCACTTCGGAAAGCGTGATGATGAAGTTCTAAATGGAGAAGTTAGTCCTTTTGCAGAAACGCTTGATGAAGAGAAAAAATCAGAAGACGCTTGGCATAATATGATGAACTTCGGAAAAAAATCCGAAAATCCGTGGAATGATCACAATACAATGCACTTTGGAAAAAAAGATGATCCCTGGCATAGTATGATGAGCTTTGGAAAGAAATCAGAAAATCCCTGGAATGATCACAATACGATGCACTTTGGAAAGAGAGAAGATCCATGGCATAGTATGATGAGCTTTGGAAAGAAATCAGAAAATCCTTGGAATGATCACAATACGATGCACTTTGGCAAGAGAGAAGATCCCTGGCACAGTATGATGAGCTTTGGAAAGAAATCAGAAAATCCCTGGAATGATCACAATACGATGCACTTTGGAAAGAGAGAAGATCCATGGCATAGTATGATGAGCTTCGGAAAGAAATCAGAAAACCCTTGGAATGATCACAATACGTTGCACTTTGGAAAAAAAGAAGATCCTTGGCACAATATGATGAGCTTCGGAAAGAAATCGGAAAATCCATGGAATGATCATAATACAATGCATTTCGGCAAGCGAGATGATGAGTTTCAACACAATATGATGAGTTTCGGGAAAAAATCCGAAAATCCGTGGAATGATCATAATACAATGCATTTTGGGAAAAAAGATGATCCTTGGCACAGTATGATGAGCTTTGGAAAGAAATCGGAAAATCCCTGGAATGATCACAATACGATGCACTTTGGAAAGAGAGAAGATCCATGGCACAATATGATGAGCTTTGGGAAGAAATCGGAAAATCCATGGAATGATTATAATACAATGCATTTCGGCAAGCGAGATGATGAGTTTCAACACAATATGATGAGTTTCGGGAAAAAATCCGAAAATCCGTGGAATGATCACAATACAATGCATTTCGGTAAAAAAGATGACCCATGGCATAGTATGATGAGTTTTGGCAAAAAATCAGAAAATCCTTGGAATGACCACAACACAATGCATTTTGGAAAGAGAGACGATCCGTGGCATAGTATGATGAGTTTTGGAAAGAGATCGGAAGCTTTTTGGAATGATCATAACACAATGCATTTTGGCAAACGGGAAGATCCTTGGCACAGTATGATGAGTTTCGGAAAGAAATCTCTTACTGATCAAAAAGGAAATATTATCAGCAGAGAAACCATATTGACGACTGAGAATAACACTGATGATCACTCTGAAACTGACACCGATGAAATAAACAATTCAGCACCTATCAGTGAAATGAAATCAATGAACAAACGATCGATTCACCCCTTAGAAAGTGATATAAAACAACTAAAGACAACAAAAATGCAATACGAAACTCCAACGAATGTCAAATATTTAGTAATTGATGATAAATCGAG
The DNA here is from genome assembly GCF_043381705.1 of Parasteatoda tepidariorum. Lineage (NCBI taxonomy): Eukaryota > Metazoa > Arthropoda > Arachnida > Araneae > Theridiidae > Parasteatoda > Parasteatoda tepidariorum. The sequence goes on from NC_092207.1 coordinate 64,558,369, forward strand.
TAAAAAAGACGAGCAGAATAATTCAGAGTTTAAAGCGCATGACCAATTAAAATCTGAAGACCAGCAAAATTTTGAAAAAAAATCCAAACTTTGGGAATCACACAAAGCGATTAATTTCGGAAAAATAGATCCTCCGTTTGACGCACATAACATGTACATAACACCAAGTCTAAAAAATAGATTAAAACAAAAACCCAAAAATTCATTTGGAAGAAATGGTAATTTCAAATTAACACCAAATACCCAAAACAAAGGAATGAACCTGGTAGGTACTGAAAAGAAATTACTTCTGAAAAAAAGGTCTGTGGAGGAAATCATGCCTGCCGAAAAAAACTTTGATAACGAAGACGAAACAGGTCTTCAACAATCAGGGTCACTAAATTCCCGAGAAGAATTTCCTGAACCATTTCTTCAGTTTGGTAAAAGATCACCTGATGATAATGATGCTACTGATGATAAAAAGTTTGTACCTTGGGATATATTATATCTAACTGCTCTTGAACAAAAAAGAGACCCTTGGGAATCACATAATACACTACACTTTGGAAAAAGATTCGATCCTTGGGATTTGCATAACACTATGCATTTTGGAAAGAAGTCGGATCCCTGGAATTATCATAATACAATGCATTTTGGGAAAAAGAAAGATCCATGGGAAAACCATAATACAATGCATTTTGGAAAGAGATCTGATCCATGGCAATCACATAATACGATGCATTTTGGTAAAAGATCTGATCCATGGCAATTGCATAACACAATGCACTTTGGTAAAAAATCTGATCCTTGGGACGCACACAATACAATGCATTTTGGAAAAAGATTTGATCCGTGGCAGTCACACAATACCATGCATTTTGGCAAAAAGTCAGACCCATGGCAATCTCACAACACCATGCATTTTGGAAAAAAGTCAGATCCCTGGGAAAATCATAATACTCTGCACTTTGGAAAAAGAGATTCGGATGAATTTCCAGATTATGCCGATTACACAAACAATCCTGAATTTGAACTTGACTTGAACGATCCAACTTCTATTCTAAATCCCATTGTTCTCAGTGACAAAAATTCTTTAACATCGTTAGAAAATGAATCCAACATGATAGCGAAGTTGTTGCGGTCCAGAATGAATGAAGATTTTCCTGAAGATCCGACTGCAGAAGATTTACTTTTTAAGTTGCTTGAAAATGCTGACAAATTATCAAAAAGTGATTTGCCTGGTGTTGCCACAGAACAGAAGCAAGAACAAATGTCCGGAACAGAATCAGATCGAAACGGACCAAGATTAGTAGAAATCGAAAATGTTCCAAACCGACTAAAGAGCGATCAGCCTGTAGGCCGAAGTCCCGACAAACGATACCTGATTCCATTTCAAGGTCCAAAATCAATTGTGTATCCGCATGCTTGGCTGGTGTCTCAAATCAGAAGGTCCGTTCCATCTAGTAGACAATTCGATCTGAGAGTGGCAGAGAAAAAGGAAGACCCTATAAATTCTTATATGCATTTTGGTAGACGTTAGTTTTTCTTGAAGAAGACAATTTTATTTTTTTCAATTAATTACATAAAATTTAAACTGATACCAGTTAAAGAAAATAAGTGGCAATAAATAAAGAGCCATATTAAAAACCCGAACCAAAATAAATTATGAAATAGTACTTAATTAAGAGCTGACATATCAATAAAGAACAAAGGCAAATTTTTTTTCCATTTATTTATTTCTGTGATGATGAATTTTAATGACACGAAAAGAATTGTAAATGTTACTTTCCATATGTTCATCAATTATATTTTATGAATAATTATAGGGATAAATATATTTCTTGGCATAGATAATCCCATTGTACAAACCAAAATAACTTACAGTTCTCAAATACACTTTATTGTGTTTCAAAATAATAAAATCATATTATTAGAACAAATCTGTATGAATAATCTTTACCTCATTTAATAAATCTAACGAGAGGTGTTTTGAAATTCAGTCTTATAATTGCAGCATATTTTTATTTAAGCATTTCCTTGAACAAAATTAAAATATAATAAAACAGCAATCAACACAACGGTCTTGTCTATAAAATATAGATAATACATTATTTCTATGAGAATTTAATGTGAGTGATTTTATTTTGTGTGGTTATGCTAAGTTTAAAAAAAAATCTAGTCTAATATAAACTAAGAAAATAGAATACTAGACTGCAGATTAAGGAATTGTGAGGAATTGTGTTATGAGGATTAAAGACTAAAACTGAGAAACACTGAATGATCCAAAGAAAAAATCGAAAATCTCTTTTTTGTTGTAATTGTTGTGAAAAGACATCTTAAGATATTTTAAATTATTCGGGACAAAATTTTTGAAAAATAAATATTTTTCACAACATTATTGCAATTTATATTGTATATTAATTTAAATAAACATATTTAATGGAGAAAATTTTAATATACAGGAAATTTTTTGTTTAAAGAGTATTTTTTAGATAATTTTAATGAAAATAACTCATTAACGGAAAACACTCTACACAAAAAACTATTGTACATGCAGCTATCAAACTTTTTGAGCCGTTTCGTATAACCCTCTGAAGTGTTATGAACCTCAACTTAAATGATAGCATGAAATTAAAAAAATTTATGGAGTGTTAAGCATATTTTTCCATTTTTTTTCACATTTTCTTCACATTATCTACTGCAAAATATCTCATAAAACAAAAAATAATACAGTTATCTGAATTCTGGAGGTCTGTTACATAACCACCAATACAAGAAACAATCTCTGAAAGTTTGAAGACAAATTTATTATAATTAGTTGAGTTATCTTGTTTTCCGTAGACAAAAAACAGCAAAATTGTCATTTTGAGAAAAACACAATTAAAGTTTATAATTACATTTTTTCTAAAAACTATGAATGTTTGTCAGTAGGAAGTTATTATATTTTATAGGGGGCACATTCCTTCACACATTTTCTTAGTTTTATTTAACGTAGCGATATTTTAACGTATTATTTAGCGATATTTTAAAGTATTTAGTGAATAACATCAAAAGTCTACTACTTATAAAGCATTTAACACAGGAACAATTTTTTATTAAACAACCATCTTACTGTATTTTCACACTTTAATATATATGTCTAAATATAGTTTTTATTAATAATTAGAAGTAAAAAATATTTTTTATAATATTTATAATAGCTCAAATCTAGAATTTTCTTCTAAATGCAATTTGTTATCATAGCAAACCGGACAACATAATGAAGCTAATATCA
>NC_092207.1:64562302-64669441 GCF_043381705.1 Parasteatoda tepidariorum
ATACATATATATATATATATATATATATATATATATGAAGAGAGAGAGAGATAATTTTTACATCAACTGGAAAAATTTAAGCATGTTGAAATACATTACACAAATAATAATTATATATTTAAAAATAATAATGTCAGAAACTTGAACACTTAAAGAAAGATAGATATCTACATTTTTAAGCAGACACGGTCACTTTCCCGATACTAAGTGGTCCGACGAATATATTTTTGCTCAATGTACGTGTATGCCCGACTGGTACATTTTACCGACCATTTTTTCGGCAGCGGGAATATAAGTGTAGGAATATGCATAGATTTTCTTCAATGGCAATGGAAATTTCCTTGTTGCCAATAGTTTAGTTTTTTTCAACCCGTTCAGAACCGGTTTCACGTGTATGTGATGACAAAGATTCTTCGTCATCGGCCCACGATACCATAGATAAAATGAGCCTTTCTGACACTATCGGCCAAAGATCATACGAAAGTGATCTTAATAGGATACATTCGTGTTATATCTCGTTTAAAGGTGCATGCGAACTCTTTAGTGCGTATAAACTCAGAGCATGCGAAGCTGGCAAAGCGCTTCTTTCTCCATCTACTTGTCTTGAAGGGGTTAATAAAGCCTAGTTTCTGATTATTCGTAGTAATTTTTCGAAAATCTCATTATCATAAATATTTTATAACACCATTTTAGATTTTAGTTATTTTTTATCATCATAAAAGGGCACACTATTATTCATACGATTTTTTACTTATTTTTTTAAATTATTATTTAAGCTTACTATGTAATTAATAACTATTATTAATATTCAAAAGCAAATTAATGTAATATAGGATAAAGTCTGGCTAGTAAATCATCAGGTAACTTAGCCGCGCAAAGATAATTGACAAACAGCGTTAAGAAATTGAGTTCTAATTCATATGTACCAGACCCATTATGTGTTAATTAACAATCCAAAGGAAAAGAAATGAAAAACACTGAAGGACCAATGGTCAGAAGTTTTTTTGTCTCTTGAACAGTTTATTTTGTATCTTCAGCTTGTCCCAGTCTTCGTTCGCAGTTCAAAACAGGGTATCCAGTAAAACCCAGGGTACCCATGAAAAATGCTCCGAATAATAACTTAGCAATTTATTTCAACAGACGAAAACGATATATCTTTTCAAAAATAGCTCAGGAAGAGGATTCAATTGTAAGACAAATTACTCACCGCAGTCAGGACTATGAAGAAAGATACCAATCAAAGATCTCAAGAAAAATACCAATCAAAAGGCATTAGAATTAAATAAAGCACAACGAATTTTATGATTAAAGTCTTTAAAATGAATTAAAAAAGTGAAGATCTCACCTTAAAACTGAAAACAGAAAATGACTTCATATTACTCTATGATATAGCAATCCACCATAAAAATAGCTAACTTTTCTTTCGAAGTTAATTGCGCCCATGTTATCCAACTAAACTTTTAGAAAAAAAATAAAGATAGACGATTGCATTGTTTATCGTTTTTGGTAATGGACGTTACTCACCGATTTCATGCTAAACAAAGCTAGTAAAGAAGTAATCACGTCACACATTAGAGGTTCCTACACTGGATCTACAAGTATAATTCGTAATAGAGGCTGACTATTGTCTTAACGGGATCAATAAATTATTTTATGAGATAATTATATTATTTTTGCAGTGCACTGAAAAAACAAATTTAGAGTTATCAAAATAATAAAATATTTTCAAAACAAAAGTCATTTCTTTGCTAAATCAATGATCAGTAGACAAAATTAAAATCAAATAAATAAGTAATACAAATTACATTTAATTACCTTTACTCAAATCATGAGCTCGTCGTATCCTAAATTGTGGCCATTTTATTTACTAACGTTATGTACTAATGTTGCGTAAAACCACTAATTGATTCGAAATTGAACCTTTAAATATTCTAATTAATCAGTAATTGCTAATGTGGGTTAATTCCACCAAAAAAGTCCCCCACGAAGGCTTGTTTACCCCTAATGCTTCATTGTGGGGTTTGTATTCTGGTTTCGGTTCAATATTTCAAGGTTATGAAGTTTAACATAGATACTCGTTACCAGTTATAAAATAAAATAAAACTAATTAGTGAAGATGATAATTTAACTCTCAACATTGTCTCCCTTCTATAAAATTAAGTATGCAGTTTTAAATGTGAATCTTTGAAAAGTCGTTTTTTTTTTATTTCTTAGTACCTATTCAATCAATATCATTCCAATTTTTCATCACAAAATTTTTACCATTTTAGCTCGCATAGTCAGCATAATGTAAAACTGCCTATACCATACAATACAAAATATTTCTACTCATCCTTGATCTGAAATAAAAATAATCAAAATCAAAATATCTTGCATAAAACTGAGTGAAATAATTTCTCACGAAATGTTTCCAATAAAACAATTGATTTTAGAGATGGAGAGAAAAATTCTAAACATAAAAATGCATTAAAAAATTAGGTCCTCATTTTTACTTCGTGCTTACCCTTAATATTACTTTGGGGGAAAATTTTAATTTATTGAAAAACCTATAACCTCGTATGTTTTTAAAGAAAAGTTTTCAGCGTGCCTGATTTAGCAACTTAAAAATATATAACCCTTGATCAAAAGGATTCAAATTTGATCAAAATGTTCTCGTGAGTCTTATTAAGAGAAAAAAGACATTCATTGAAAAGAAAATCATAAGAAAAAAAAAGACATCTGCACTCACTACGAAGTAGCACCACATTAAAAGCAGATTAAATCTTTTTAAAAAATATCAATAGCATTCTTTTAAATCATTTTATTAAAAGATGTGAAATGTGTAACTTGCAGTGAAAATGAAAGTACCTGTACAAAAATTTAAAGTATTTTTGAGGTTCATCTAAGGTTGTTTGGTGGTGTTAAGGTAGATTTGATGTTTAATTAAAGTTGATTTCAAAAACAACCATAAAAAAAGCAACTTCCCGAGGCTTATAATCAAGATGTTTTTTTTTTCCAATGGCAGCACTGAATTTGAATCTTTGCCTATATTACACCAGACTTGTTGCTCATTTCGCGTTACCCAGTGGACACCTGTGAACCAAAGTCACGGAGGCGAGCAACATTGCCCACGCCACACTGCCACAAACTCGTTTATAGGGTGGGCCACATTCACACATCATACACACACACAACAGAGGACAGCACAAAGAGAGATAGAAACATCCATGCCCAGAGCGGGATTCGAACCCGCAGCCTATGGCTTCGCAGTCAGGCACGCTAACCGCTCGGCCACCTGGCCAGCGTATAATCAAGATGTATAAAGTTGTTTCATTCACGCTTGAGGTTGACAGAAACCTACTTCAGTGTAACCAGCTAGAGAGGTTGTTTTTTAGAGGCACATGTAATTTTTTCTACACTTCAAGCAAATAAATATATTTGAGGTGTGAATAATTTCACCCGTTTTTTACCAAAAATATAGCTGAGCTATTCACGGCGTCAATTTTATGAGGTGTAAAAGTGGTTGAAATTAAGGTTTATTGATGAGGATATTTTTGGTGCAAAACATAACCTCCTTTTATACCTCAGGTGTATTTATACACCTGTCAACCTTAAAAACACCTTGTTTTTTTGTAAGGGAAATAGCGTGGTGCACTCTGAAAAAGCGAGTGAGGAGCAAGTGACGTATAGGAAACGAATTTTTTCTTACTTTTGTGTTCAGTTAGTGATAATCCATCAAATTATGTTATCAACAATGCGCATCTTAATACAAAAGCCTCCAGTATGCCTCTTGCTTCTCGCTCGCTCCCTAAGTATGCGTAAGTTCTGCTACCCGCTTAATGGAAAATAAGTAAAAAAATCTTCTAAAATCTCATTCTGAAAATCTTGTATTTTCTTTTTCTGAAATTTTTTTTATCCCACAAAAACTATTCAAACCAAGTTTTGGAACTTAGTATTTAGACTTACACAGTCTTCAAAACCGACCTCATGCCTTACAATCCAAAACTATTTGGAACATTATTAAAATAAATAATGAAAAATGATTATTTAAAATTCTCTTTTTTACAGATATAATTTTTTTTCAAAAAAAATTATAAATGAGCGTAAAGATTTTTTTTGTATCGGTAATATAATGAAATAACAAATCCTAGTTGCGATAATCCAAATCGGTTTATAAAAAAAAGGGTAAGTTTATTTACAGAAATAGGTTCTCGCATCTGATTTCGTAAGTCAGTCACTTATAGTCGGTACCAGTGGTCAGAAAAACTACATTATTTTTGTTGTTTACTACATCTACAATTACTTTTTTTTAAATGTAGTTAACTACAACTACTTTTTCTTAAAATGTAGTCACTTACTAACTACTTTGGAATTTAGAAACTACTTCACTACTTTTAGGAGATAAACTTTGCTGGAGGACTTAATTTACACAACTGTTCAAAAAGAATCATCTGTTTGATAGGAAATTGACTTCCATTAAATATAAGGGAATAATTATGAATGTTGTTGTTCTAGTTCATTTACGTCGCACTAGAGCAGCACAATGGGCTATTAGCGACAGTCTAGGAAACATCCCTGAGGATGATCCAAAGAAAGGACATCACAATTTTGATCCTCTGAGGAGGGGATGACACCCACGCTTCGGTTGCCCGACGAATTGCACGCGAAGTCTAGCACTTTACGGTTAAACAGTTTAACGAGGATACCAATACCGCACACCCTCGGTTCCTAAGCAGACTAATCCAAGTGGTCACCCACCCCCACACTGACAGCTGCCAGTGATGCTTGACTTCGGTGATCTGTTGGGAACCGTGTCTTAACGATCAGTCCACAGCGGGACGGAATAATTATGAAATATTTATTTACGTTTACAGGAGCCAGTTTGCTTTTGCAAAACATTTTTTTCGAATTTGTTATTTTAGCCCTAAACTTTCTATGCATTTCTCGACAACGAATATTTATTTTAAGAATTAACGAAATTATCAAATACCTGAAATTTTATAACTGTTTAATGTTCCTTAATTTCCTCCAAGAAATTAAATACATAGAAAATGCGTTCCCTTCCTTTAAAATAGCATCAATATTTTACGGGTGTACTTTCGCATGTGAAAAAGTGATCACAGTGATTAATTAAACATTTTTCATAATGGCTAGTTTAAGTACTAGTTAGAGGTGAATCTAGATACTTAATTCCTGGTAACGCTCAGCTGCCGACACAGGTTTATTTTCATTCCTTCCATTGACGGACTCGCGAGGATTCCTACCCTTCAAATTCGAAGAATTAGTTGAAGTATTAGTTAGTTACAAACATAATCATGTTTCTTTACTATTATTGAAAATTAGAGGAACTTAGAACAAATTAGAACAACGTAATTAGAACAAATGGAACAATAGAACAAAAGGAACAATAGAACAAATGGAACAACAGAACAAATGGAACAATAGAACAAATGGAACAATAGAACAATTAGAACAATTAGAACAAATTAGAACAAAATTAAGCTAACGTAAAAGTAGTTAACTGGAATAGCTACAAACCATTTTTTTTTTTGTATTGCACAACTCCCAGTACTACATTTTTTTTAAAAAAAAGCAGCACACTACACTACGAAAAAAGTAGCGACTACAGTAGTTTCACGACTTGCAGTGCGATACTTCCGACCACTGGCCTGTACTAATTAATTAGCATATTATAGGTGAGTCTCTCAAACCATTAAGAACTTCAAATCACATAAAAGTTTGATAATTAGTTCAGTTTTTATTTTGGGTGTAGCATTTTATACCATGTTTTAATTAACTCGGTTTCAGTGAGCTGCTGAAATCTCACAATTGAAATTTTAAACACATCTTCACTTGTATAAGCCCAGTTGACAGATAACATAATAGTTAATAACAGATAATTTAATAGTTTCCTGACGACGAGAAGCCGAATTTATTGTTCCATTATGATCAAATCAAATTTATCATCGATCGTAGTTTCAACTATGTCAGCTTGTTTACGTCAGGAAGTGATTAAATTTTGATTAATGACAGATTTCATATGGCAGTAAACTCTACTTGTACCAGTCAGAAAAATATTGAAATTTTTTTTGTAATCCTGCTCAATTCAGTTAAAATGTGTGCCCTCTATCTAGCCAGAAAATTCTTCAAATTTCTTTAGGCCATCAGCAGAGATAAAAAAGAATTTGAAACTTGCGTTTTCATTCGGCAGTTCTGATTTAAAAAATGAGAACTCAAGCAAGTCGGAGAGTGATTAAAATTTCGATTGAAGGATTTTTTTTGTCGCTAACACACAAACAAGTAGAACACGCAGCATAAACTAACGCGAAAGCGTAAAAAGTAAAAAAAAAAAATAGCAACCATCTCAAATGTGCTTCTCTTTAGTGCCATTTTCACAACTATTTTACAGTTTACTTTCATGTTTTATTTCCAGATTGCTTCAAAATACTATTCTTGCTTAAAATTAAGAATATAAATAAAGTTAATTATTTAAATAAAACATCCGTGTTCTCTGTAAATTAAAATGTAAATCAGCAAATCAAAATAGAACTCGAAATAGCAACTTCAATAACTTCGTTACATGGCATATTTCACAATCGCCCCCGTCGTACTCACAGAGATAAGCAAGTTAAAACGCTGAAATGTTAAATCGAAGTAAATTTATTCGTAACAGCTCCGAATAGTTTAATTATGTCCGCAAAAGTTTGATAAAATTCAATAAATCAAACGAAAGCAATTAAGAGTAGAAAGCTCACACTGTATATTCAGAATGCACTTTAATAGATGGCGTCATTCACTAGAAAATTAGAGGAGACAAAATTTATATTTAGATTAATTATATAGTTCATCGATAAGAAAGCTTTATAACAAAAATATCAAATTTAATTGCTTATCTATAATTTGAGAAATCGATGCAATAATTACACTATTTCAATAAAAACTATTAATAAATTGTCTTCAAATTCATACTTTATAAAACTTCCAGCAAACTGAAGATAATTAAATAATCGAAACTTAACAGAAAAATAATTAGAAACTTCAGAAAATTTTTAGTTTAAATTTATTATTTGTTTATGCCACAAGTATGCATTAAATAAAAATTCCTAAGAAACTGAAGAGGTAAGATACTATCCTATTAAAAACTTCATTCACTTCAAAAATGCATAAAAAGGAAATAACCGTCGACATGTTTCAAGCTCTTTCAAAATAGGTGCCCATTTTCAAGACTTGCCCGACGTGAATTGCATATTGCATATGCATTCAAAAATATGCATATTGTACAGATCCTAGTGAAAAAGCTCCAACTTATATCTATCTACATTTGAGTTTAATTTTCTTCAATTCTTTCATTTTAATTAAAAATTAGGATTCATTTTCAAACATGAATACTGTTTTATTAGCACAATACATTCTAAAAACGCAACACTGAAATCTATTTAAAATCAACAATGGCTATTTAAAATAAACTATTTAAAATCAACAATGAATGAGAAGCATTTAAGAAAGGGTTCAAAAGGTGGGAGTATAACACAAATCTAAACTCAAAATGTCAATAAATTACTTTATTTTAAATTTAATTCTCATTAAGAAAATTTTAGTAAATTTACAATTCTGTCAATTGACATTAACCAACATAAGTTGTTTCAAAAGTTTTTTAAAAACATCTTAAGAATATTTTGGCCTGTCAAAAGACCATGATATTTACTGAGACAATGTAACATTTAAAAGAAATGCTTTTTTAAATAGTGTCTAGACGTTTACAAATGAAAAGAAGAGTATAAAATTTAAATAGAACTGTTATTAAATAAAACCCACAATGAATGGCACCAATAGATAAGTTATTTTAATTATTTCATTGAGTGAAAGTATTTCAGAAGAGATAATTTGTAGTATTTGAATCCATGTCCATACAAGTAACAGCGATACAACGCTAATAATTTGACAGAAAATACATTAAGGAAAGTACTTTAAACTTATTTATCCATCCTAAATTAACTTTTTCGAGTAATTAAATATTATCTTACGTTTTCATTAAATATTTGCACGACAAAATGTCATTTTGTTACATGCAAATTATAGGATTGTCCAAAAAATATAACGTACTCAATGCCAATATTCTCCTCCACAAGTATATTGTTCATGATAATCTATCTTAAAATTTGATAAGTAGAGTTGGTGTTAAATTCATTCAAATAGAAAAATATCTCAATATAACATACACAGTTTTCCGTTGTTGTCGGTGCATTTTTATTGGTCGAAAATCACGTGGTTGGATACAGATTCCTCTCATTCATTTCCATATTGTTTTGGTTGTCATCAGCATAAAATTAATAAGAGATATGAAGGTATCGTTTACCAAAAAATATTTTTGTATCCTTAATTTAAAGGTATTTTCCTGTGCTGCTATTATTACGCTTTTGATTTAACAGTTTAAAATTCAGAGGATTGTTTTTTTTATTATTATTATTACAACGTAATTCTGCGCCACATTTTAAAATAAAGTTACTTAAAGAGATGTCTAATCTTATTAATCATTTTATAATTTTTTGTGCAAGTGACATTAATATATTGTTATAAAAGTCGTTATAGAGATCTGTTAAAATAATTCAGAACTTAACGATCAATGTGATGGAAGCTAAAATAGTATTTAATATATCCGCCGTTTGGTAAGCGAAAATATTAAATTACGATTGTGAACTCATTAAATTTGTTTGAACAATATAATGTTATAACAATATAAATGTTATTTTAAAAACTGATTACTTAGAAAAATTTCTTCTGTTCACCAATGGAACTAAATATTTATAACGCTAATAAATAATAATATTTCGAGGCACAAACGTAAGCTAACAGAAATCTTTTCACACTGCTCAAAACAATAAAAGAATATTGAGGTTGTGGGTTGATCTTACACCTGGAGATTTGTTTGAATGATTGATACATTATCGACAGACGCAGTAGGGTATATGAGGTCGGCGAGCATGCAGACTTACGGTATGAAGGTAGTTTCGGACAGTTTGCGTCGAAACTGTGGTGCCAGTAGCCGAGCGAAGGTGTTGTTGGAGAAGAGTGGCATTCATAGTTCAGTGTCTCCGATCATTCTTTTCCACTTTGTCTTACATTAAGTTGAAAGCCAAGTCGAATTCGCTGTCGCTAAAGTGTCACCTTCGACGTCAAATTCAAAATTTGCCTAAAGCAAAGTTTGAAAATAAGAAAATTTTGCATTTGTGACTCTCTTCTCCCATTTTATGCAAGAAAAAGAAAGAAAAAAATTTACACCGTTATTTTATGGAAGAATTTACCCCGACCCGCCCTTATTTAGGGCATACGGGTAAATGTTTATTAAAATCAAAAAAAAAATATCCAGAGAACAGTAGAAACATAAATTACATAAAATACACATCAGACATGGCAACAGCCCATGAACATGGCGGGCGTAGAACAGCTAAAATCATGTAAGGTGCTAAACATTAAAACAGCAATATATTAAAAGTGTCAATTAAAAGAATAATTTAAAAGAGCAATTTAAAAGAAAAACGTGCAAAAATTACAAGAGAACAATATTGTAAAACAATTAAAAGCATTACTATTAAAACCAATTAAATAGTACAAAAGTAAATAACAATAAAATTGGAGCAATTAAAAGAAGAATAGTTTATAAAGACATAGTAAAAAAAATGAGACACCCAAGCTGGAAGGAACAAGTTCCGAGACATTAAAGACCGTCCCCCAATACATCCTCTAAAGTTTGTTTAATAATCTTTTTTATGATATTTCTACAAGTCAGGTTAGCATAGCATTGATGTTGGCCAATATTATTAAAGTTATTGCCCCGGATTGTCTGGAATTGAGAACAATTTATTAACAAGTGATCAATAGATTGGTATTCACCACAGTAATTGCATTCTGGAGTTTTGTGGAATAATTTATATTGGTGTTCTCCAAACACTCCGTGGCCTGTTAAAAATTGATTGAGATAGAAGTTTGCTTGTTGTCTATTTAATTTCGGGTCTTTAAAAAATTTGAATGTCTGTCTCCCTTTCTCGGAACTCCGCCATTCCAGCCCCCAGCGCTTCATGCTATATAATTTAACCTGAGTTTTAATTTGGGCGATGGAGCTTGGGACCTCAAGGGCAACCTGGCAGAGANCAGTGTAGTACATATGTTAACTGACTTCAACTTTCTTGATTTCAACTTTTGTAAAAAAAAAAAAAAAAATCTGCCAAGGAACAACAAATATTGCGAAGGAGGGCTAACAAGGGACTTAGTCCCCTCGTGTAACATAAGAAGTGCATATTTAGAGCGTATAACATAAATATCAGTAGAATTCGGAATCAGCTGATGCAAGCAAGTGCTTTTCTACCCACCTTGCCTTATATATAGCAGTTTCTATAATAAAAAAAATATCGAGGGAAAAACGCGAATAACGATTTTATATTAAAATAATCCTCTGAAGATGCTCTTAAACGTATAATTTTATTAAAAAATATTTATCAACGAAAAATTACATTGTTTATTTCAATTTAAAAATTCGGTATCAGTTAAAAAAAACTACAAAAACTTTTATTTTATCCCATGAATTACGTTAATTTCGATACTTAGTCGTTTACCCGGATTCATTCGCATAAGAAAACACACACATTGATTAATCGACCTATATAGTATGTAATTGTTGAAAATAATTTGATATCATTTTAGCCTCATTTTTTCTTCTTTTTTCATGGACCTTCCAGTTTTAAACTACCCCCTGAAATGGCATTCATGTCTTTTTTTTTCTTTTCTTCATTTGAAATAATAGAGCATTAAATAATACCTAGAAACTGAAGCGTTAAGATATTACCTGATTAAAAAATTCATTCGCTTCAAAAATATGTAAGTAACAAATAACGATACAGTCGAGTTGGCTTCAAAAATAGGCTCACATTCTCAAGAATTGCCGGACGTGAATGAGAAAAAACAACAGTGATTTGAAAAGGGAAAAAAATGAAAAGTCGCCAATGAAAAAATGAAATATGTCGTTAACAAAGGAATCGGCGTTTCCCTCAACATCTCTCCACAGCTCCTGGAAATACACTTCACCCAGATTTGCCTCTCTCGGCCACTGTGGTTTTACTTATTCTGTTTTCATATTTTTTTCTCTCTGGGCTACTGTATTTTTTTCTAATATTGTTTCACAACTTAATTTTTCCCTTTTTCGTTGACAAATTTACGTTAAAATCACTTTTGTTTCGTCGCATTCACGACGTCTGTCAAGTCTTGAAATTGGGGGGCTATTTTTGAAGCACTTGAAACATGTCGACTGTTATTTGTTATTAGCATATTTTTGATGTTGTTGTTGTAGTTCACTTACGTCGCACTAGAGCTGCACAATGGGCTATTGGCGACGGTTTGGGAAACAGCCCTGAGGATGATCCGAAGACATGCTATCACAATTTTGATCCTCTGCAGAGGGGATGGCACCCCCGCTTCGGTAGCCCAACGACCTGCACGCGAAGTCGAGCACTTTACGGTAGCACAGTTTAACGAGGNTCTATGTACGTAAGACACTTGACTTTGGTGATCTGCTGGGAACCGTGTCTTAACGATCAGTCCACTGCGGGACAGCATATTTTTGAAGCGAGTGAAATTTTTAATTGGGTAATAAATAATTGGATAGAGTTTAAAACTTGAGTACAAATCTTAAACAAAAAAAAACTTACGATGATTTTTTATTGTTTTAAACTTTAATTAAGACCGGGAAGATAGTTAAATTTAAGAAAGAAAAAAACATTCTTGAAGGTGAAGAAAGTATTGAATTTATGAGGAAAAGGAATATAAAATTGTTTTGTTACATCGCCATAATCAATAAATTCATTGAGTGTAGCGCACTATGAATAAAGCAGAAATATTTTTGAAATATGTTACAAGAATAAACGTTTTATAAAAATGTACAGTTTTACATAGAAAGAATCTAAAATAGAAAAAATACTAAATTTATGTGGAAAAACACATTTTTCACTTTTTCCTTGCTTTATTTATAATTTTTACTTATTAGAATAAAAAGTTTAACTAAGTTACAATAATTTTTAATATTTATTTAAAAAAAAAAATAACTCCGAAACCCCATTCTGGAATATTCTTTCAAAAATTTGTATTTGTTTCGCATAAATTTGGCCGTAGCAGTATACAACTCTTTTTCAGCCAACTACAGTAAACAGCAAGTAAAAAACTGTGCTTTGCCATTCTCGTAAGTTCAGAAAATGTCTCTGAAACTACCTCTGAATCTGATTCAGATAGAACATTCTTTAACATATTATTTCATACATCATGCAAGAAATATCTGTTAGAATCAAAAAGAAAAAGAAGTTAACATCGTGTCCAAAACATAAGCAAAATCAGGCACATATTGCTTATAGGATTCTTTTGAAAAAGAAGGGGAGTTACAAGAATTAGAAAGACAAGTTTATCTGGAAAATAATGATATTTTGTTTCAAAAATAAATATTAAATAAATAAATAAAAATTATGCAAATATTTGGCAATTATGCGGACATTTGTAAATTATTTGGTTTTCCTACACTTTTTGCACAAATTATAGAACCCTAATAACTGATTAACCAAACTGGTTTAGACCACTCCAGTCCATTACACTATATTGACCTGACCTCATGATAAAACAATACGAATGCCCTAAAGTTTAACAATGTGAATTAATTGAAGCTAAAACAATGCACCTAATATCCCAAAATCATCAATGATTAGAAAAATCAATCGAAGAAATGTGAAAGAAAAGCAAACTACACAGTTTACAGCAGTGTTCCTCAACCCCCGGTCCACGGACCGGTACCGTGGATCAAATAGTAAAGGGCCGCTCATTTCATTGAAACTAAATTTAAATTCCTAGGTTTATACCCCAAATAAAAAATATCACTGTTCCATTAAAATTTTATTTATTTAAAAAAATATGGGACCCCGAAGGTAGCGATATAAATATTTTAATGTTTGTAATGTATCATTGTCTCCGATTACCCCCAGATGGAACCGTCTCATTGCAAAGAAGCGAGCTCAGGGTTCTCATTGATTTAACGTTCTAGTAAGTTANAATAGTAAAGGGCCGCTCATTTCATTGAAACTAAATTTATATTCCTAGGTTTATACCCCAAATAAAAAATATCACTGTTCCATTAAAATTTTATTTATTAAAAAAAAATATGGAACCCCGAAGGTAGTGATATAAATATTTTAATGCTTGTAATGTATCATTGTCTCCGATTACCCCCAGATGGAACTGTCTCATTGCAAAGAAGCAAGCTCAGGGTTCTCATTGATTTAAAGTTCTAGTAAGTTAAAATGTTAAATCACTTTATATTTATTTTTTGGTGTTACTGTATTTTATTTTGAAGGCATGTTTAAATACAATGAAATTAAAATTAATAAATCAAAATATTCTAAAATATAAACAATCAACGTCATAGAGGGCCGCTGTAAAATTATCAAACGTTGACAGGTCCGCGGTGANGAGCCGCGGTAAAATTAACAAACGTTGACAGGTCCGCGGTGATAAAAAGGTTGGGGAACACTGGTTTACAGCGTTCTGCTTGGTAAACAGCTTTTTTATACTAAATTTCTTACTGCTAAGTTCGCTGTTGACTGAAAAAAGCTATAATGAGCTAAAAATCATTCTTTATTAAACTAAATAATTAGATATGCATTATTTTTTACTGTATGTCAGAACATTCTAACTGAAATGTATACAAAGTTTGCTATTTCATTTGTCGTCAAACTGAATCATTCGTTACACAAGTTCAGTTCCCAATTTGCAGCAACTGGTATCGAAAAGGACGCCCGGTGGCTGAGCGGTAGCGCTTCGCGCTGTCGTGCCACAGGTCCCTGGTTTGATCCTCGGGCCGGGGAAGGTTGACTCAGCCTTTCATCCCTTCAGTGGGTCGATAAATGAGTACCAAGCATGCTTGGGAACTAAACACTGCGGGTTCCGCGTTCGGATGACCACCTGACCGGAACATCTGCTCCTGCACCCAAGGTCAAGAAAACTGAGATGGGCACAGTAGGACTTGGCCNTCGTCAAACTGAATCATTCGTTACACAAGTTCAGTTCCCAATTAGCAGCAACTGGTATCGAATAGGACGCCCGGTGGCTGAGCGGTAGCGCTTCGCGCTGTCGTGTCATAGGTCCCTGGTTCGATCCTCGGGCCGGGCAAGGTTGACTCAGCCTTTCATCCCTTCAGTGGGTCGATAAATGAGTACCAAGCATGCTTGGGAACTAAACACTGCGGGTTCCGCTTTCGGATGACCACCTGACCGGAACATCTGCTCCTGCACCCAAGATCAAGAAAACTGAGATGGGCACAGTAGGCCTTGGACCTCAAGGGCTGTCGCGCCGCTGAGTTTAATTTAGTTTAGTATCGAAAAGGGAGAAAAATAAACCTCCATTTTCTTAAGCAGAACGCATCAAATTGTATCCTTTCTTAAATTGATTTTTCCAAAATTCTTGGAACACTCGATAAATTACCTAAAGGTTAAACAATGCAACAGCACAAGGAGTGATTTAATGAGTGTTTTTCATTACCAAATTAAGTTTATAGTACAATTTTAAAACCATTGTCGCAATTATATACATTTAATAGAATTTTTAGGAAAAAAGAAAGTCTACCGTAAGTTTCTTTTTTTTTTTTAAGCTGAAAGACTTATTGACTTCATTACTAGAATTATAATTTTGATTGTAGGACTATACAAAATGTCCCCGAACACATATACTAAAATTTCTTCACCTAACTTCATTAATTTAACAAAGTGAAAAATCAAAAAAAAAAATAAATAAATAAAATAGCAAGATAAACTCTTCTTAAATTCTTCTATATTCGTATTTTAAATCGCATTCTCTTAATAAAATTCTAAAAACGACTAAGAACAATAGCAACAAATAACTACTTATTCTTATTTATTTGTTCATGCAGGCAAGAGAAATCTTTACTTACAGCATATTGTAGTGAGCACAGAGGTTTGTGTCGATTATGGAGATAAATAAAACAGTCCTTAAGACTTCTAAAATTCATTAGTAGAATCTTCAACAAAATACAATTCTCAGCATTCAATTACAGCACAAATAACCGGCTAACGCACAACAAATCACAGGCTTTGAAACTTACAAAACTATTTGTCGCTAAGTATCGCGAAGTCACTAAAATTCCGTAACAATATGTTAGCAAAAGAGGCATTAGTGACACAGATAACATACTAAAAAGGAATGTAATACTTGAAGAGCATCCAGAATTGAGTAAAAAGTGCTTGTTTTGTAAGCAGAGTTCATTATTTCATTGAAAATTTCGTACGTAACAGCTTTATTCCTAAAATGAAGAGGTATAAATGCACAACGTACAAACATACTTCTACAACCACTTCAGTATTCAAAAAGAAAAGAAAAAAAAAAAAAAAAACGATTGTAACGATAAAAACGAAAATTGTTCGAAATGTTTCCAGACTATACTAAAATTGCTTTAACTGGCTAAATTACAAAAACAAATAATACTACACAGAGAAAGAAAAAAAATCTGACTAACAGCAAAAAAAAATTCTGCAAAGCAAACAAAAAATAATAGCTTAGTAATTATTGAGAGTTGGCGAGTGTTAGCGAGCAGGGGATGGAGCCTTCTAGTATTTGATAATAAAATAACAACTTATAAACAATTAATGTATTTAATATTTAATACATTTATTATAGTTTTAAAGGATGGAAAATATCAGCTCATAGCTTACTATAAATAGCTATGATAACTATAAATAGTTTACAATTAATAGCTTAGATTTCTGCACTAATTACTTGATAATTACTATGAATGAAGAAAACTAATAACCGAGCAAAAATAAAGTTAACAAGAGTTTACAAAATAAAATAGTAGTAATAATGGATGGTTGATATTTTAAAAAAAATTACTAAATTCATAAATATATGTGGCTCCTTTAGTACTTAAATTTCACATTTGTAGTTGTAATTCTGCGAGCTGCAGAGCAACCCGACTGACATTTTTTGCTTCAAGTTTTACAATTCATAACAAACAACCAATAAAGTATAGAATCATAAATTAAAAAAATTTTAGGACAATAGCTGTAAGAGGAAATCTCTTTTAATAAAATAAGCTCAATAGAAAATACAAACCTTTTTTTCCAATATTTTCCGGAGAAACCGGAAGTTCTTTCCCCTAAAACTATTAATACGAGTATAAAAAGTATTTATATTTAATATAATAAACAGGATATTCAGTAATGGCTGCACTTAATAGATATTTTTAAAACTCTTACTGAAAGTTTATAGACAAATAATTATACACATTAGAAGTTTCAAATTGATATTTAAGGGATGAAAAATAAAAAACGGATCACTACTAACTTAAAACAACATGTTTGATTGACAGAGGAAACGAAAAAGAATTGAAATTTAAAATTGANTAAGTCATGTCATAAGGCATTTTTAGCGCAATTTTCGCATTTTTAAGGGCATTTTTTGCACTTTTTCAGGGCATTTTTTAAGGACATTAGTTGAGATTTTTTAGGTCATCAAATTCCGGGCTCTAGTAATAAACATATATAAAGTTAAATTATTGTTTACGTTCTGATACTTGACATCTCTTCTCTGCTATTA
Source organism: Parasteatoda tepidariorum (assembly GCF_043381705.1). Classification (NCBI taxonomy): domain Eukaryota; kingdom Metazoa; phylum Arthropoda; class Arachnida; order Araneae; family Theridiidae; genus Parasteatoda; species Parasteatoda tepidariorum. The sequence continues at coordinate 64,578,917 of NC_092207.1, forward strand.
TCTTTTCTATTTCGGGAGAAATTTTATTGGCCGAGACTACTTTCAAAATGGACCCAACGTGAGCGCTATTAATACGGTTTAGGACAGGAGATTTACTTCCATTCATAACAGAAAATAATTGCTCACACTGAATAAGTATTTCCAAACTTTGAAATAATTTCATACTCGAATTTTCGAGTATTTTCAAACCTTGCTGGTAAGTATTCGTGAAATTTAAGCACACCCACATCAATGAATTTTGCCTTCAGATTTGAGTCGCACTGAATCTAATCACTTCCATTTGCATATAACTGGGTACTCAGTCTATATTTATTGAGAAAATCGAAAAAAACAAACAAAATTTGTCTTCCAAAGAATTAAAATCTTTAAACCTTGTTTCAAAATCTGTTCTAAGATTTGAAAATTTTTTTCTGCGTATTTTTGATACGATGCAATATCATCTAAACTAGATTTGTTCTTGTTGCATGTTGGGAAGTGCGTTAAATCTTCATTTTTCAGTTGCCTTTCCCAACGAAATAGTTTACATTTGAATGCTTTCTTAATTATATCAAACATGTTCGTAATGATCTGATCCTTGCCTTGTAACAATAAATTGAAATCGGATAAGTGTTTGGTTACATCAACCATAAAAGATAAATCTTGCAACCATATTTGATCAGAGAACAAGCTTGTATCTTGATTTATAGTTTGAAAAAACTTACATATTTTTTCTTTCAAATCCCAGAATTGATTGAGAACCTTGGAGCAAGATAACCAACTTACCTCGCTATAATAGGATAAACCTGATTATGTACTATCTAATTGATAGCTTAGTGTGAAACGGACTCCATTTCAGTGAATTCGAATTTTACATTTTCGAGCGGACAATTTAAAATGATCCGTATAGTTTATAAATAAATTATATTATAATTTTATATGCTGGCTTCGTTTATAATTCACATTTCTATTTTATTTTTACTTTGCTTCGGATATATTGACTGGGCCACAAAAATGTTCATCTCGGGCCGCATGCGTCCTGCGAGTTTGACACCCCTGCTCTACAGTATTAAAAAAGAAATGAAAAAAAAAATGATTGTAACGATAATTGTTCGAAATACTTCCTTAAAAGACTATACTAAAATTGGTTAAACTGGCTAAGTTACAAAAACGAATAATACTACACAGTGGGGAAAAAACGGATAAACAAACAAAAAATAATAGCTTAGCAATTACTGAGAGTTGGCAAGCGTTAGCAAACAGGGGATGGAGCCTTCTAGTATTTGATAATAATAACTTATAAACAATTAACAAATTTTACATTTAATATATTTTAGTTTTAAAGGATGGAAAATATTAGCTCATAGTTTACTATAAATAGCTATGAATAGCTTACAATTAAAAGCTTAACTTCTGCAATAATTATTTGATAATTACTATGAATGAAGAAAACTAATAACCGAGCAAAAATAAAGTTAACAAGAGTTCACAAAATAAAATAGTAGTAATAATGGATGGCTGAAATTTTAAAAAAAATTACTTAATTCATAAATATATGTGGCTCCTTCAGTACTTAAATTTCACATTCGTAGTTGTAATTCTGCGAGCTGCAGAGCAACCCGACTGAAATTTTTTGCTTCAAGTTTTACAGTTCATAACAAACAACCGATAAAGTATAGAATCATAAATTAAAAAAATTCCAGGACAATAGCTGTAAGAGGAAATCTGTTTTAATAAAATAAGCTCAATAGAAAATACAAACCTTGTTTTCCAGGAAATTAATTTTTTTTCTAATATTTTCCGGAGAAACCGGAAGTTCTTCCCCCAAAAACTATTAATACGAGTATAAAAAGTATTTATATTTAATATAATATACAGGATATTCAGAACGGCTGCACTTAATAGATATTTTTAAAACTCTAACTGAAAGTTTGTACACAAATAATTATACACATTAGAAGTTTCAAATCAATATTTAAGGGATGAAAAATAAAAAACGGATCACTACTAACTGATAAACAACATGTTTGATTGATAGAGGAAACGAAAAATAATTGAAATTTAACATTGAAATAAAAAAAACTTCAAGTTTCATCTGGCTAGTTCAATTTTCATTAAACTTTTCTCACTAGTGATTCAACGGATTTCGATAACACAAATTTTTTTATTCGCTTAAATATTAATTAATAACCCCTGATAGGTGTACTTTTTTCACTGATTTTTGTAACTGATTCTAAAACTTTTTGACACTGATTCTAAAAATGCATATCATGGGTAGTCAATTAGAAAAAACCTGAATATAGAAAGGAATTTCTGTAAAACTGATTTTTCAACAAAAAAAAAACTTGCTTAGTTGATAAAAATAAAATTTTTTCATCATAATTTTTGAATTCAAGAAAACAATAAAAATAAAACAACCAAAAAATATAATTTATTAGAAATCATGGCATACATTTGAATTTGAACACACACTATCACACCTTTACATGTCTCTAATTATAAAAAATAGTTGAAATACAAAATAGGATTTTGAATCATTGGCTCATCTGTGGATCCCTTCATAAACAATTGAAATCAATATATTAAAATTTTAAAATTAAAAAAAAATTGTAGATGAAAGACTCAGATCTACAGATCACTCAAAATTATAGAAAATAAAAACATACATCTAAATAATTTTTAAAGGTTCTCAAATTATTAAATAAGGGACAAAATTTGTACATTTTAGGCACTATTTTCTATCTTGTTTGCGTTTAAATTCCTGCTAAATATAAAAGAAAAGTTTATTTTAATATAAATAATAAATAACTTATTAAAAATATTGGAAGATTTTTATGTAATACTTGGGTAAATAATATGTTTACCTTCCGTAACAAAAATAGATAATTTTGCATTATTTAATTTTTTAATTATAACAAACATTATCAGATACGCTGTCTTACTCATCAAATAAAAAACTTATGAAATTGTACATGAAAAAAAGAAATTCAGAGATTTTTAAAAAGCATGCATAATTGTTTTAAATAAAATTTTACCACTAAATAAATAAAACCTCATACAAATTAAAAACCGAAACGTTTTTATAAATGATATAAAAGTAAACATTTCCAGGAATTTAATCATAGTTTCATTTCAACCATCTAAGTATAAATCCTAGGGTTTTTCTGAACTTGAGCTTTGCTGGATCAAAAAATAGCTCTATCTCAAGTTACTGCAATGTAGCAGAAATTTCAAAAATTTTACCTAAATTATAAAAATTATAAGGTTAAAAATTAAAAAAAACACTTAAAATCATTTAATTTCCATGAAAATACCTCATAAAAATGAAAGTTAAAATTTTAAATAGAGATAAACAAACAAAAGTATACCTGTGTAACAAATTAATAAAGTAATATCTTTTTTTTAACAAAATTATGGATAAATTTTTTATATGAAATTTAATTACACATGCATTCAATTGAATTTTATCTTATTTCCAGAGTTACAATGTTTTGCCAAGTCACTTCATACAATGAAAATAATAACTATCACAGGTGAAAGCAAACTTTTGTTCAATGCAATTTATTAATATCTTTATGCATAAACAAAAGTGTTTAAAAACAAATTTTCACTTAGAAATGTACCAATAATAATATAATTCAAAAAACAGTGCTAGAAATTAATATGGATTAAATAAGTATGCTATCAAGCAATTATTTGCCAAAATAGTTTTTGCAATAATTCTTTTAAAGACATATAATTCGAATAACAATTATGTACACAAAAGTAAATCAATATTTTGATATGCAACTTGTAAATAAAGAGGTATCTATGTGCAAAACAATAACAACACAACATAAAACTCTAAAATAGTTGAAAAATAAATATATACCTTAAAAAAAATATTAAATGCAATAAAATATATGATTCATAAACACTTAAAACAAGAAGTTCTAAAGACATACACAAACTAAAATAAATTTCTTCATACTACTTTAAATTGTATTCAGACGTTATTTTTTTTTAAGTGACACGAAAGAGAAAAGCCTAAATAAATTATTTTATTTAGGGATTAAATTAAATCACTATTTAGTGACTGTTATTATCTAAGCTTAGTCACAGTTACAAGTGCTGATATAATCTTAAATTGCAACAGTATTAATTTCAAACAAAGAAAGTTTTTGAATTTATAAAATACATTATTATTATAAATATAATGAAAGAGCATCATTACAAATAAAAAAATAATAAATAAATAATAAACAATATCTTAATAAACCAGATCGTTAAATAAAAATACACCTTATCATAGGTACACAATCATATTACATAGAATGTGAAACAGAAAAAAAAAATTAAATTAATAAATATTAATATAATTAATAATATTAATTAAGTAACATAATACAGAGACATTTCACCACGACTTATTTACAAAAAATCACTTAGTTTTACAATCAATATATCAAATTTTATTTGGATTTATAATGTAATAGCAGGCAAAATTAACTTTTTCAAAATTGAAATCATGCATTTTTTTTATTGCTTACAACATTTTACATGTTATAAAAATATATTTTTCAACTATCATAAATGTGACTAGAAAAAACAAAATACTTTCATAACAACTTGACTTAGTGGACCTCATTATTGAACAATAAAAAAGGAGAATACTTATTAAGAACAAAAAACTGTATAAAACAAAACAAATGGTCTCTAAATTTACAAACACAAAATAGCCACAGACACTCAAAAAAGAAATTCACTGATTCTTCTAAACAAATTTTATCAAATTTTCTTGATTTTTATAATTGATAATGTAGGGAAAAATTAGGAAACTTTGATACTGACCACTGTCCAACTGTAGTCTTTTTAACAGAGTCCACATTTTAAAACATATAGCCAGTTTTTAAAAAATTACGATTATAAAAACTGTTAACAGAAGGCATTTCTTTTGAAGCATTAAACAGGGTAAACATTATAAGATTCATTTCCAAAATAAAGAAAAAACTCAAGAAACAAATGTGAAATAACGTAATTTTCAGATCATAAAATATACATAATAATTTCAGATTTATTAAAAAATAATAATAATAAAATTGACACAGGATGCGCTCTCGACAAAGATATGGTGATCGGGTGGCGATTGGCAGACAATTTTTTAACCACTATTTGTTATATTTAGTCACCCTGCAGCCAGTGCTGACCGTTAGTTTTGCCCTTAACTGATAAGTTTTATTCTTAATTTTTCATATCTGTCACATTTGTGCACAGAAAATAAATTGTAAAATACTGTTGAAGTCAAAAATAATTTTAAAAAAATTACTAAAATAAAGTAATTGTAAAACTTAAATGTATATTATGTAAAAAGAGTCAAGTAGATAGCAGTAAAGCGATATAATTGATAACACATTTTATTTTATTTTACTTGGTATTTTTTGGTCATTAATTTTATTTTATGATTAAAGGAAAAAATAACATTTTGCCCAAAAAATATTTTTAAAATTGACAAACTTTTTGTATTATTTTATATCTATAATAAATATAAATACATTTAAAAAAAGAAAAAAAGCTTGGTACCAATATATTTATTAATATAAATTGAATTGTTAATTAGAAAATATCTTTGAAAATTGGAACTAATTGTTTCAGAAAATTAATTAGACAAAATTAGACTTTTTATGTATTTTAATTAAATTTGCTGATTCCATTATTTTTCCAATTTGATAAAATTCCCAGACTTTTCCCTGTTCTGGGACCATCTTAAAACAAGACCTGGCACAATAAACAATGCTCTAAAATTTATTTTCTAACATAACGGAAACCTAAGCTTCATATAGATTCCTGCAACAGTTGTATTCTCCCTTGTTATTTGTGATTTTTTTTTCATGATTTAAAAGTGAAGATCAAGAAAAATTATAATACTACCGAAACTTCAAATATATTTAAAATTGAACTCATCATATAGTTGAATCAATACATTATGAACAGGGTATGTCGATTACATAATATAGTGTGTAAAAGTGGCCCTGATTGGCAATTTCTCTATAGAGCAAGTTTTGTAGTAGTCAATAAAAATTATGATCTGGAGCTCAAAAATCTAAGGAGGAAACAATTTTAATTCATTTTCTAAAAGAGAATGCCATGCTGAATCAATTAAATGGGGAGTCTTTAAACTTCACATCATAAAGGCCATGCTGACTTTAAGGTCAAGGCTAAAACTTAGCCAGAAAAGTGTTATGTTTATGGGGAATGGAGTTATTGACTACCCTCCTAGTTCTTGAAATAAGAAATTTTTATTTTATTTAAATTTTTTGTTTCTACATACATCTTATACTATTCTTAAGACCAACTGGAAAACAGTTTGACTGATTAACCACTAAGTAGCTCATCATACTGTAGTTTTGAAATGTGCAACAACCATTGCATCAGAACTAGCTAGTAAGAGAGTATGTTACTTATTGTAAAATTTTAGAACAAATCTCATATCATTAATTGAATTTTCCAATTTCATTATGTTTATCAGCTATTGTGTTCCTTCAGACTATTTATTTTCAAGATTTACTAACAATATAAATTTTAAAATGTAATAAAAAATAAACTGAAGCAGACCAAGTACTTAGCAAGACAAGGTCTACTACAGCAGGCCAGATGAATGATACTAGCAAACTGACATTAGTTTGGGAACCATACTTTTCAAACTCCTGACTTAACAATGACGATAAAAAAAAGTTGGCAACCGTATATCGGGACATTCAACTATAATTTGAAAACAATTTTAGTATTTTTTTTGTTATTTCATTAATTTAATGTAATTAAATAATGTGGAAAATCAAAATTCTTTACAAACAAAATAGTACTAGATCTGCTTTATCAAGTAACTAGTAAAAAGACTAACTCCTCTGATAAAAGAATGTAAACAACATTCTAAAGTTCGAGCATCCCAATTTATTTAAATGCATAATAGAATAATCAACATGTGATGGGTTTTCTATTAGCACATTAATAAGATAAAGGCAACAAAAATGATGATAAATTAAAATTTAAAATCAATTATTCTCATCTCAGGAAAACTATATCCCAAAGTTAATATGTAAGTAAATAATTTAATATTTGAATAAACACTTGTGGTTAATTCAAATAAATAATTTGCTTCAGAATCAATTCTATAATGAAAAAAAAAGAGTTTGTTATATGTTAATACCAATTGTAACTCTTACTTAATCAGTATAATAATCTAATAAAATATCTATTAATTTTATCAAATTTAACAGAATTACATACTTCAATAGATATAGTTTATGCAAAAAATACACTTAACATTAAGTTGTGTAGAATCAAATTTTTAACTGCAACAACTAGAAAGAGCTTTTCCTTCAAAGCTTATTAGCTGATATGAAGAACGTATTTTACACCCCATTTTTTAAAGCATTCATGATATGATAGTAATAATACCAAAATCCAGATAAATAAACAGAGAGCATTAACCAATTAGGTTACCTAATAATAACACAAAACTAACAGTAGGAAAAAAATTGGAAAAACTTTTGATCTAATGGTTGGATTTTTATATATTACTAGGGAACAGCAATCATGATTTCAAAGATACACTTAATGCATGCTAATTAATTAAGTGCAAAAACTAATGAAGCTACAAAATCTAACACAGAAACTTATTTCCTCCAAATAAACATGGCTTTCATTACTGATTTGAATATTTTAGAATTGAAATAAACTAGTATTGATAATTCAGAAAACAATAAAAAAGTCAAATAGCTTCTTAATCTTAGTTTTTTTCCCCTCTAATTCTGAAACTAAATGGGTGCATTAAAGATGATATCCTACAAAAATATTTGAAATTTATTTTTAATATTGACAAAACTTTTTAAATAAGAAAGCACAAAAACTTTACATCATGTTAAATTAAGTGATTTTATAAGCATGAATAAGTATAAAATTTGAAAAACATCTTTTGAACATCTACTAAAAAAATACTGATTTAAAAAAAAAATTATATTATTCATATAATAATAAAAGTACATAGATATAAACTTAAATATAATAAATGCATATATACTGTTACTAAACATATAGATTACTGCGTATTACATATATTGTATACTGCATATTATCTATGCATATTATATATAAAGGTAAATATCTGAGATGAAACATTAGGGTGAGATTTTTCATCAAACCAGAAATACTAAACAGAAATTACGCCAATGTATATACATAATTAGCCTCAATAAAGTGGTATGCTAGTGGTATGTATTACTATTTTTTTGTAAGCTAACGAATTTCACGGCACTTTTTATGCATAAGATCTGGCAATTATAAAAAACATTCGAAATATACTATTTAAAAATAGCCTACTTTTTTTTACAGTTTTATTATGGTACATAAAAATTCTTAAAAATACTTTACAAACATAACAAAAAAAAACTTAATAATAATTGACATTTTTTAAAATTTTATAAAATAAAAATATAGATATTAGAAATACTAATTTAACTTTAAAATCCAATTTTTCATAAAAAGTGCTAATAATAAATTACAATAAAAATAAATAGATTACAAATCAGCTGTATTTTTAAATATTTAATAACTTTTTTTTTCAAACAAAAATGTTTGAAATTATTTCAATTACATGAACAAAATAATTTCAAAATAAATTGTCTGAATTCAAAGTTTTTTTAGCACTGAAAAGTTAATATAATGTTAAAAAAAGTAATATGAAAATTTTTAAAATTATAACTATAAAATATCCTCATTTTTGCAAATAAAGATCAATATTATGGTAATTTAAAATATAATAATAAATAAAAAATAATAATAAAAGAATTTTATGCAATTAAAAATAACATTTTGAACATGTTTCTAAGTTTAATGCACACACACATACAACAAGATATCAGTTATTTAAGGCATATGTTTCAGATGATCAAAGAAAGGCAGGAGTCTGGCACTAGCACATAGTTTGACACCATTTTATTACCGTTTTAACTTACATACTTAAATATTACTTTATCTTTCAACAAAATATATTCAAAGCCAGACACACAAACTAGGGACATTTTCACACTAAATAAATAACTTTTTGAAAAATGGACAGTACACAATAACATAAAAAATAAAGTTTATAAATTATCTTAATTTTAAACAAGCAAATGTATATATCTTTCTATCACAGGAAAATTTTTTTGCCTCGTTTGTAAAATTAGAGTAGTCACTATTTCACAATATTAAACAAAACTACAGAATAATAACTATTAAGACAAAATTTTTAAAAAATACATTAAGACAATACAGCTCTTTCAGATACTGAAAAATTACATTTTATATCAAAACTCGAAACATGCATGGATTTTATAAAAATTATAAAATTAGAACAAGATCTAATTAGGAAGAACAAGTTTGGCTACGTGAGCAATACCATTTTAGTAGAAATATTGTGTCGTACAAGAATGTTTCACGTTTAAATATTTATTTATTTGTATCTATATCTATATNATGGACCATCATTTCATCAGCACGAAGCGACTGAGCAATGACATCATCTCCATAAATAGAAATTATGGCACTACAATATATATATGTATGAGCCAAATAGCAAAATAAATAAAAAAATGTTTCTCTTTTATTTATTTTGCATTTAATCCATTGTTTTCAATAAATATTTTTTTAACAGTGGTTCTGAAGATTATTACAAAGTAGGAATATTAGACTAATGTTGAGCTCGGAATAATGTAAATATGTACTACATGTAAAGCACAGTACATAACACAACTACATATTTTGTAATCATTTCAAAAATTGTACGAAGTTATTAAATTGTATCATAGAATAGAATCTACAATAAGGACTATTTTGTACTAAAAATAAATGCACACACTACTTTGTTTTATATTAAACTGACTAGTAAAATGAGGAGAATAAATTAAAAATTAAATAACTAATTAAAAATAGGAAGCTGTTAAAGACAATTTATCTTAAAACAAAATGGGTTTTCATTGGTTTGAAATACCTTAAAGAAAAAACATTTTTGTTAAATCGAAAAAAAAATTCTAAAAATTGGTTAAACTGTTATAGATAAATTCTATAAAGACACAGGCACATTTGACATCAGACAAAACATTGGAAAGACAAGGTTTAAAACACTTATTGATAAAGGAAATATAGTGATTTGTGGATAATTTCACAAATCTAAGTGAATGGAAATAAAATAACTGTTGAACATTGATTTCATTTCAGATCACTTTGATGGTAGGGTCTTGTCCCCCATAGGGACAAGAATGATCTCCGTGGTTTCCAGAACAATCGATTAGAGGGACATGTCCACTGTCCCACATACCTGGACCACAAAGTTCACAAAGTCTGGACAAAGTACACGGGATACGAGGTAGTAACCGAAATTGATGCAACAGACCTCTAGCCTAAAAGACAAAGTTTTAAAATTCACTGATTCAGAAAACTTAATCCCGAAGCAGGGGAATATAATTTGTGTTTTTAACAAAAAAACCATGTTTCAAATTTAAAAAATTCAAGTTAAACATAAAACTAGTATGTGTATTATGTCACTAAAATACAGATTAAAAGAGTTAACAAAATTGATTTTATTAAAGGCAAGGATTTTGATGTACTTTTCAGTCTGTCAGGTTCTTGGATGTAAGAGATTTCAAAATGCTTTATAAAAAAAAAACTCTTTATTTCAATGAAACAAATAGTTGTCAGAAAATTTGTTCTTATTGATGCAAAAATAAAATTATTCAATTTTCTTGATTTTTGAGCCAAGTTCATTAAAAAAATTATTCCAAATGAGTAAATGGATAAAAAAATTAATAACTGAGGTTATAAAACTCAACTTTTAAATCTCACTTGAAGCCTACAAGTTCTTTTTAACTGGTTATTAAGAATTTTTCTTCCTTTTTTAAAAAAAAAATTAACATTGATTTGAAATAGTGTGAAAACCCATAATTAAGTTTCTTGGAAACAAACTACATTTTACAGTAACTATGCTCAAGCTAATAAAATTATTTCCATTTTCTGGCTTATTTTAGTTATAGATCTAAGCATCTGTTGAAAAAGGGCAAGCATTAATATGGCAAACATTGTTTTAATAAATTCCTAAAGCAAAGAAACATTCCTATTTTTGTTCCCTATTCATGAACCTTATTGTTCCTTTTAATTTTATTTCTATTAATTTTATAATTATCTAGTTGAATAATCAGCTATTAAGTGACGAGCCAGAATGAAGTTATTTCATGATAGGAAACTAAAAAAAAACTCTAAACATAAAAACATTATAAAAAATTATGAAGCAAAATCATGAAAATAAGCTCCATATTAAAACTACCCATAAATGTACCATTATACCTATGTTTTGATTTACCTTTCGTAAAACTAGATCTCCATTCATGTACATGGCCAGGCTACTAAAATGGACCATCATTTCATCAGCACGAAGCGACTGAGCAATGACATCATCTCCATAAATAGAAATTATGGCACTACATATAAAAAGGTGAAAATAATCTGTTTGATAATGAGCCCAGCAGGATTCCCACATCTTCATAAATTCCGGTTCTGGAAATTCTCTTTTGAAGCAAAGAAGTATCCATCGGTGCACAAACAATAAATCTAAACCATCTGCCACACACAAGTGATCGTAAAACTTTTTATTCATGACTCTAAACAGTTCTCCCAAATAATTCTGAAACAATTAAATTAATAATTAAAATAAAGTTAGAAAATAAAAATTAAGCAGCATAAAATAGTGATTGTTAAAGATGACTTTAAATATATATAATAAACACCCAAGATTCTCACTCAATTTCAAAAAAAAAAAATTCCCTAACTTTTTCAGATATAACCAGGTAAATTTCAAAGAAAATCGAGACAATATTTTATCTATACCATGCAATTTTTCCCCAGAAAAATTCTTTCATTCATAATGCCAAAAAGCAAATTTTCTGTGTAAAAAAATATATCATTAAATAAGGATAGGAACCTTTCAGTTTGACAAAATTTTTAAATTTTTACAATAAATAATTGTAATAAATGTTAGAATTATTTAACTTGAATCTCAATAACTGATTACTGTTACTAAAAATTTTAAGACTGGTTATTTTAAAGATATGATATAGAAATTTTCCAGGTTTTTGTAAGAAAATTTCGACTTTCCCTGACTATTCCCTGATTTTTGGAGATAAAATAAAATTCCCGGACAATTCCATGTTTTCCCTGTTCTCCCTGACCCATGGAAGCCCTGCCAGATATCATGAACACTCGGTTGTTGTGAACATTTTGTCTGAACTGTTTTTTAACTAATGTTGTTTCATATGCTTATAGTAAACAGCTAAAAATTCATTGAATGAATTTTTTCAAATTTTATTTTTATAGGTATTTAAATAAATGTTGCATACATTTTTAGTCCATATGGCTACTTAGAAAGTATAAAATTATGATTTTCAATTAAAAATTAAGTAATACACATTATAAAGAAATGTTTAATATGAGTATTAAAAAAAAGCATGCAGTTCCAAAAACATGCTCATGTGAGGGCAAACCGATTGCACAGAAATTTAAACTTTCTAATGCAACTTTTTCAAAAACAGCAGAAATGAAAAAAAGATAAACATATAAAAAATTCCAAAAATAGCATAAATTGAGAAGATAAATGTCTAAAAAATTCATTTTAATGAGACAATCACTTCTTTATATGGATAATATTTTGAATGTTATAAAACGTTTTGATTAAAATGTTTGTTATAGGAAGATATTTGCAATAAAGAAAGACTCTTCATACTTAGTAAGTTAATAACTCATAAACAAATTGCATATTATTACAATCACATTTTCAACAGTTCTACTGCAATACGCTAAAAAATATTTTTCATAGATTTTGGATATATTGATTGTTTATAGTGGACTTATTGCTAGGCCCACAGAAGGTTGACAATAGCAAGTGCCAAATGTATCACTTACCAAATTTATATCCATGTCGAAATCTTTGGGACAAGTTACAAAAATGGTTCGTTGCATGAGACCAACAAAACACCAAAAAGCCTCAGATTCATCTTGAACAGCAGCCAGGATGGGAGCAAGTAAATCAGACATCCCTTGGGTATATCCAATTTTTGGATTATAAAAACCATAGTTTAACAAAATGTTTCTAAAACAACAGAAAAATAATAAGGCAACATTAGTAGTAGCATCCAATACATTGACCATAACTTATAAATAACTTGATTATAAAATCAGCTACTTTTTAAAATCAAATATGCAAGAACAGAATCACTACAATAGCAAAACATGTTAAAACCATCCTTTAATGGAATCATGATTTCTATTTTATAAAATCAAGCTTTTGGTACACATATGCTTAAACCAATTCAGCGTAAATTTTATTTTTACAAATCTTCCACAAAGTGTGGAATTTAAAAAAAAAAAACATTTTTAATTTAAGACCACCAAAGATAGTTATGATAAAAATTTGATTATTAATTACAAAAACATAATGATTAATATGAAAAGCAAAGCAAATTTTCTTTACTTGTCCTAGTTTGAATTAAAATTTCTGAATTGTGAGTTAGAATAGTTCGATAAAAAATAAATAACTTTTTTAGGAATTATAATAATCTGGCTTAGATTACAGTAAAAATTAAACTCAATACTAAAAAACAAACAAAAAATTTTATACAAGCCATTGAATACTAATAGACATCAAATCAACTAAAGAAAAAAACAAAACAGTTTAAAAAACATTGTGTTTTGGAAATTGCTAGCAATCAATTTTTTTTTTTAATCTAACAAAATTACTGATTATGAATGCAAAAAATATTAATAAAAAATTTACTTCATAGTCTCTATGTTTGGATTATCCTCTCCAGCAAAAAATGGATGATTCCTGTCAGTTCTAATAGCATCTTTCTCAACAGTACACTGAATATTTCTCCAAAATGTATCAAGCTCAGTAGGACTCATTTGATCTCTGCGTGAATAAAATATTCATAAGCAAATCATTAAAAATGCATACATTCCATTTTCACGATCACAAATCAAAACAATTAGTCATATCTACAATTTGTATTATTGTTGGAAAACATTTAGAATAAGCTAAAATATTTTACTCACATTTTTGTAAATAAAACTATAAAATATTTAAGAGAGCTTTCAGACAAAAATGGCAATCCCTTCACAACTTAATTTTACATACAATTTTAAATTACGTTATCATTTAAGCGCTACATAACAAATAGTTTATACACTGGTTTTAAAATTTCTAAAAATCTATATGTAAAACAAACACCATGAAATTAAACAAAAGTAAGTGATCATTCAATTACATTTTAAATTTTCTTTTTAAATCCTCAATAATTGTTGTACAGTAGGGAATAAATGAATAATGACAATCAAAATTAATATATACCATGTTTATTTTTCTTTTCAACCTTTTTCAATTTCAATTGTCAAAATGCTATGTTTTTTTTTTCTTCTTTATGATACATTTATCTATAATTGCTATCAATTTTGAAAGTACACAGAACTTGATTGCAACACAGAACCAAAAAAAAAAAATTATAAATAATGCTTTTCACAGACTTAGACCCAGAGCATAACTTAGTGAAGTACATATTTAATACAAATATTTTTAACATAATTAGTGCATTTATTGTTACTCACTTGTTCAGTATGAACTTCAATGTATTTTCACTTAGTTCAAAAAATAAAACCTTCAACTCTCTAGTGATTACAACACAAAGAGCTGTATTTTGACATGTGAAATAAATCTAATTTTCTCATGTTATTTTATAAAGAAAATTATTAGGGAAAAATAATTTCCAAAATATAAGTCCATGTGAGGATAAATGCACTTGAAATTCAGTTCAAAGAAGAACTCAGCTACTTTGGGCTCAACACACTACTTTTTGTTATCTAATCCAATGGAAAAATATGACTAAATACGAAATATTTCAATAAAAAGTATGTTAAAAATTGAAGCTTGAATGTTAAAAGATTATATGAGAGTAAATTAACATGTTAAGAAGCAATTTAGCCACAATAAAGCCTTCTATCAGATTTATCAATAAATAGATGCTGCAGTCATTAAGAACAAAGACTTTTTATTTTAGAATCTTCATTATTATTTTATTCACAACTGCCTATTCTGATTTAATTAATTCTTGTTATATAATACATATAACAAGAAGAAAACTTTATATATATTTCTATAAGAAGAAAAAAACTTTATATCAAAAAATATGAATGTAGTAATTAAAAGCCACAAAATTTGTTTATACTTCTATTAGTTCAAAAGAGGAGCATGTCAAGTTTATATGTAAAAGGTGTTCAATAAAGACAGCCCTTAATAACTTTCTTTAGAATCCATAGTAGAAATGAAAAAAAGTATACATATTAGGGGCAAATTAATATTTAAGTGAGGTAAAACAAAAATACTATTCAAATCTATCGAATCATAGTACAGGATTCAGATGTAATAAAGAAAAGGACAGATTTAATTGTGATAGAAAACTGAGAAGAGTTTGGAAAGATTATTAGAAACACCATCAAGTGTAAAGCTCTAATTAAACCTTGATCTTTATTACATCCTACAATTTATCAGATTTCAATAGTATTTTTGCTTTTCTTAACTTAAATATTAATTTGAGACCCCATTGTGTAAGCTTTCTTGATCCCATTTTTGATACAGATTCTAGAAATGTATATTAAGGGTATACAAATAAATTTAAGAACAAGAATAATTTTATTAAAATTAAAATATTTAAACTGCTTCGTAATTTACTTTAAGCAATAAGACAAAAATGTGCTGTCTTCATTAACATTTAATATCCAGAAAAAGCATCCAAGCATTCCTTAGAAGTAAAATAAAGCAACCAACTAAATAATTAAAATTAATTTCATAAATTCAATGGGAAATAAAAAAAGAAAACAATGTCTAATTTATAGTTAAAAGTCTTACCATAGCAGAATTCCATAGGAAAAAAATAGCTGAAATTTTTTTGGTGGTTTGAAAAAAAAAAACTTTTTTGCAGCCTCTAGCATTAGAGTGGAAGCTATACTTCCCTACAATCCACAATAATTTGATCGTAATATTTATTATGTATTGTACTTTATTCAAATTTATATTATCAACAGTTTAAAAAAAATACACTTTAAAGCCTACCTCAATATTATTTTATAAACATGAAATAATATATATTAAAGAAGAATGAAATATAATTATATTTATAAAAGTTTTGAAATAATACTTCTTGAAGTACTAAATTTCCTGCAAATAAAATATAATATATTCTAAATAAGATATTCTAAATGTATACAAAGATGTAACATGCATATAACAGATATACACAAAGATATTTCAAATACCACTAATAAGTTTAATTTAAAAGTGTTTAGAATTATTGAAAAGTTGCCTACCTCTTTCTCCTAATGTTCTGATATTCAATGTATTTATCGTTTCTAATTTGTTCTCTTTCATCAAACGTGGAACTAAAGTTATAATAATGCAATAAAAATGGCCACACTTCTTTCCTGAGTTTGCAGTCTAGACCACCAAAAAATATCTCCTTCAAAAAGACGAAAATAAATGTATACACAGAAGCCAAATAGAGTAAGAAAGAAAAATAACATTAAATCTAACAATTTTATAGTAGTAACAGAGTGCCTTATCCCACCCTCAACAGCAGCACTAAACTTAAGAAAAGAACACAGATTCCTTTAAAGCTTATTTACTTTTCTTTAAACAATAATAATTAATTCAATTGACAATATTGACTAATACAGTATAGCACAGCTCATTATCATTATTACAACATTAGCGTGTTATCTCATATGTAGCAATGAAAGAGTTAGTCTACATGTTACTATCAAGGTATGCCTTAGGTAAAAAATGCATGTAAGTTTGTCATGCAATATAATGCCTGGGCAATAAATTAATCATTTAAAACTTTGCACAGCAATTTTAGGCATTTTATGGACATTCTAAACTGGATTTTGTTCTTTGAGATACATTATATTTTTTATATACTTTGGTCACAGAGCTTAAAAACTTATTCTTAAAAATAATTAACTGAAGCTATTGGAAAGAAGGGAGAGAATTTTAAAGCCAAATTATTAGTGTTAAGCATGAAATATAAATTGAATATTTTGAAATATTTTGAAAACATTTCTAATTTTTGCTGAGTTAAAAGCTAAACAAAATAAATATTATATTTTTGTATAAAGCTTAACACATGTAATGCGGATTTAATATTAAGTATTACATCTCAAATTAATAAAAATTACTGCAAATTATTTTGGGAGCATAACATGAATATTAACAGATACAACAAAAATTTATTTTAAAAAATTAGCAAAAATAAATTAGTGTAATATTATTTGTTAGCTATAATGATACCTGTAACATTAATTAAAAAATAAGATGTTAAAGCACAAACATCTTTATTACATCTTTAGGCAAACTGAACTGGGAGTTAGACAACAAACTGGGAGTTAGCTCACAAGGTGTATAAGTGCTTACAAGGTACTATAAGTTACTTAAATAGTTAAAGTTTGATATAATTGATAAAATTTAACAAATATGATACGGAATAAGTTAACTGGCACTTAAAATCATATTTTAATCTCAATTTTTTTTAAAAAATAGGTGTTTCTTTAAAATTAAAATAAGAAGTCTCAAAATTTTATTTCTGAAAAAATATTGATGCATTCACCGGTGTTAGAAAATACATTTTAATAACTTATTTCAGGTTAAAATTTTAAAAAAATTTAAAACAGCAAAACAAAACAAAAAACTTTTTAAAAAAAAGAGTTTAAATTTTACAAACCAAAAATTAAATTTTTATTTGCAATAAAAAAATAAGTTTTATTACTAATCTGTAAATTTTAATAATCTTCAATAGTCACATTAAATACATATTTTTCACATAACTTTATTACTGCATTTATGCATCAAAAATAAGCATGATTGGTGATAATTCAAAAATAGCTTCATAGTAAAGAAAGCGTTAAAAAAATTATAAAGCTAAAAGTAAAAATTGAGAAACATTACAAAAAAATTCAAAAAAAGAAATGTCACAACTGTTATAAGATATAAAATATATAAAGGATAAATCTGCATAAAAAGATTAGAAATCAAATAAAATAATTCATCTTCAAAAACTTAAATATTTCAAATTTAAACTAAAAACAAAATGTTACTTTTCGTAGTTGCAATTCATCTTCTATGCTACCATCTTCACTCATAAAGCTTCGCCATCTTTGCTCATCTACCATTGAATAAATACCTTCTTCAGGATGACACTCAGCTGCAGAAAGCTCTGGGCGACAAACAGAAAATTGTCGATAGGGGCAGTTATCAGTTCCCTAAAATATAAATGAGATAATTTTATCCTTAAAATGCTTTTTTTTTTAGAATTAAAAATTAACATCTAAATATAAAATGCCACGTTGACCATAGTAGATGAAAAGTAAATAATAATCAATCATTTAGAAACTAAGTTATAGAACAAAATACAAAGTAATTAAAGTGAAATATATATTTGAAATTTTTAATTTTTACAAAGGATTGCTGTAAATCTTATTGATACTATTTTTTTAAGTTATAAACACAGTTCTATTGCAAAACTATTTTACTCTAAATTAATTTTGCTTCTGATTTTATACATTCATGAACAATCTTAGAACTAAAATAAAATATCTTCATATAAATTTCTGATAAACATAAAACTTTATAAACAAAATTTTTAATTAAAAATTGTTTTTTGATAGTTTTCAAATTATATGAAAAATAGTGGTATGTAAGGTCTAGAAACTTTTTAAATATGCAAAGATTGCAATACTTTGATCCTTTATTGCAGTTTGTTTCAAATTGCGTTTGATTGTTTGAATTATTCAAATAATACATGACAAAATTAGTTGATAGGCCTAAATAAAATTTGCAATGCTACATCAAAAAAGTATTTCATTTTAAAAACAGATCAAAATCCTGTAAACAGTTGACCTACATTATTACCTTAAAATAAATGCTATTTCTCTAAAAAGGGAATCCATATATAGAGAAACTCCCCTAAAAAGGGAATTAATCAGTCCTGAAATCAATATATAAGTATGACTCTAGTATAAGTCATAAATTTTAGTAGAACATAAAATGCCCAACATTTCCAACAGAATATTTTAAAATTCTAAATTTAAAGCTAAAAGGAAAATAAACAAAATGATCTTCAAGGGGAGAATAGCATTAACATCAAAACAGTCTTGAAATGATCATTGAGATATTGAGTCAATGACTTAGTCATTGAGCTAAAAGGCTGTTAAATCTCATTGAAATAAACTTTTACAACAGTAAAATAATAGAAAATATGTCTTGCATGAGCCATTAAAAAGAATCAATATTATTTTGAAAACAAATTACGGTGTTAAAAAGGAACAAAACAATAATAAAAGATTAACTTACACCCAATATTATTTATTCTTTTAACATTTCTAACCAATGTAGTAATTTAAATATCATTCAACTGATAATATAACAAAAAAATCTTTTTTATATATAATTACTTTGTTTTTAGATTTAGAAAGAAAGTTATACTCTTCAAAAACTTTGGCTAATTTTTCAAGGCCACCATGATGAAAATGCAGTATTTTGTACTGGCTTTCTCTACTAGCTATGACTAGTTGACCACATGTGCATTCTTTATTGCTGTAAAATAGTCTTAATGAACGCATTTGACCTAATAAAAGAAACAAAATATAAGTTATAGAAAGAAATAATACTAATGTAAAGAAAGCAATAATGCAACAGTACAGTTATAGCTCATTAGGATGAGAAATATTAACATGAGAAATTAAAAAAAGAATATAAATCATAACTATAATTCAGTTTTTTAAATATAAAAATACATTAACATGCTTTTGAAATAAATATATGTATGCTAGTTGTGATTTATGAAATGACTGGTATTTTTAGGCAAAATAGGATAAGAGTTATTTACAAGGGCTTTTTTTTAAATAAGGGCAATATTGTTGTGTTCACTAATAGGTGAAGTGTGGGTCGCAATGAGTGCTTGCATCGTGTCTTGACATTCCTTGGAAACAACTGTGCTCGGTTACATCTGTGTAGGTAACCAGCAGATCAGCTGTGCGTCTCTAAAATGTTCGAGTTTAACAAATCGGCCACCCCATATGAGGTATGAATAAGTGATGCATTTTTAGTCGGCAAAAAACCTGTCAGCTGCATACATTCACCGGCAGATTTCTGAAGTTTACGAAGCCTCCTATTGGCATGCTGACAGGAAATGTTGCTACTCCAGGACAATGACTCTCTCCACAGCTCAGTCAAGAGCTTTATTAGACTACTTTCAGTTGGGAAATTTTGCCCCAACCCTCAATACTGCCCAGATCTTGCGCTAAGTGATTTTCCTCTTTTTTGATGTTTCAAACATCATTCTGGAAGCAACCAGTACAATGATGACAAAGATATGAAAATGGTCATGATCTCCTAAGAGCAGGTGGTAAGTTTATATAAAGAGGGTATTCTAAATCTAGTTGTAAGGTATGATAAGTGTTAAAGCAAACTAGGCAACTATTCAGAAAAAAAGAGAAATGTATGTAGAATCAAAAAATAAACGTGATTACTTAAAAAAACAGCCCTCGTATATACTTTTACTGTTATTGACCAATGCCTGTTTAGGCAGAGGAGTGTGATTGTTCTTGTTTTCTAGAGGCCCCATCTATGGCTAAGAATTCGACTTTTGCCACACCCATTTATAGGGCGGACCCATTCATACATCCATTCATTCATCCACAGATCGTAATTTTGACCTGAATCAGAGAACGATCGATCTCCAATCCAGTACCCTCAGAGGTATTGATCTGTTATGGGAACATGGAGGATTTTGCAACTCGACAGATTTAACGTGCATCAGTCTCCATTTACTTTTTGGGGAGTCTTTAGCTGAGGGGGTTCGAACCCACGAATTCTCGGACATGAGCCCAGCATCCTACCGACCAGGCTATCCCTTTTACTAGACATTGAATGCATTACTTAGGCATTCTATGGAATGAAAAACCACCTTTAATGGACAATTAGTCACTTTTTCATTTTGTGATAAAGTGGAGTTACCTGTTAACTGAATTTACAACCAAAATATAAATATTTGCCCCAGTTTTATCTGAATTCAAAACAAATACAAGCCCCTTTAAGGCATGCTTGCTCCTTAATTAAAAAAAATTTATAAAATTTTTTAGTTCTTTAATATATTGTAAGATTTTCATTATCCACAATAATTAGTGCACAATATGTTACTCTTTGTCTAGTTCATTCTAGCAAAACAAAAAATATATTAATCTGAAATTAAATAATTTAATTTTTTAAAATTAAAATATTTTAAAAAATTTCCTTCTTTGTGTTAAATATGCTAAAAATCTATGTTTATGCATTTAAAAAATTAAGAAAAAAATCCCAAGAAAACATTTTAAAACGATAACTTAATTAACTAGATTCATTTAAATTATTCCTCATAAATTTATAGTGTGTTAGAAAAACAACTTGTAAATTAATATTAAAGTTTTTTTAAGAAAATATAAACATCTAATTATTTTCATAACTAGGCTATTTTTATTCCTAACTCATCTTAACAGTCAAAATCAGGGCTTACTTAGATCTACAGAGAAAACATTGCAGCTGCTTTCCCTCCTGGATATTTTGGCACTTGCAGAAGGAGAATCATCTGGAAAACTTAGATTGTGAGCATGAGCTAATGATTCAGCTGTTCCCTCTACAAATAAAAGCTTTGACATTTTATTTGTAGGAGAAGGTGGTGGTGTGTCACCAGGGGTGGAAGGAAAACTCTCTGGGTCTCTGTTTGATGTGGTAGGAGTTGTAGAACTACTTCTAGAACCTGTAGGACTGTATGAGCTAATATTTATTCCAGGTGCAGTTTGAGGATGTGAACTCTCTTTCATACCTAAAGTTAGGGATGTAAAAAAGGAAAGAAATATATTCTCATTTCACTAGGAACATCAATGCTTATAAATTTATCATTTTGTTATAGCATTTTAATTTACAGTAGGAAAAAAACCACAAATCTGACAATCGAACAGAAAAAAATTCCAAACATATAATTCAGAAAGGAAAAATTAAATTTTTTTATGAAATTTAATAAGTACTTAAAACTTTTAAAATTGGAATAAAACAATTATTTCACTTTTTTGATCTATAAAATAAATTTTAATTTAAACAATACTAATGAATTTATTAATTGTTTAGTGCAATTCTTTATTAGATAAGACTAGTTCCAAAAGAAAGATATGGCAGTTATTATTTAATAAATTGGAATCCCTTAAAGCTTTCATTCCAGATGTCATTAATAGATGACGTAATAAAAATTTTACAGAAAAATATAAGACTCATAAAAAATTGAAAATTCTTAAAAAACAGGAACTGAATTTCTAAAAATTTAATGCTTTCTTTAAACAAGGTTAGTGCGGTCTTAATAAATTTTAAAAAAAGGTATCAAAAATAAAAAAATGAAGCATTTCAATAAATTTGAATACACAATACGCTTTATTTTTTGAAATAATTATCTAGTTGCAACATCTCAGGTTTTGTATCGTTAATTTTCTAGTGAAAGCTGAAAGAAATGTGTAGCTTTTTGAATGCAGTATTGCCACCATGCAACCAATTTTTTAATTTTTTTAGTACTGTACAAACCCTGTCAAATTACTCTTGTTCCTAGAATTCTTAAAAATAAAAGTACTTCAATTGTTCAATTGAACATAAATTTATTATACAAAGCTCAAATAGAATATGATGTACCAAGAAGAAAAGTTCAAATAAAAACTATGCTTGAAAGTGAAAGTCAATATAGATATTTTATTTTATAACTTACAGCAGCTCTTCTGGGAACTTTTTAAATCTTAACCTTTTAACTGTTAAGTTAAAAAAAAAATTACGAAAATTCCTCCACCAAGCATAAGTTTCTCTTTTAAAAACATGAAGAAAAACAGGTTTGTTGAGTGGAAAAGTAACCAAGTTCTATCCCAAATGATGTTTAAAATTAGATAATTAAAATGTACTTTTAAAAATTAGAACAGATAGGTAAGATTCAATTATATAATCTTCACAAATGACTATAATGATAAAAAAATAACACTTTAGTATACATATTATTTAAATTAACAGGGAACTTAAAAAAGGAAAAAGTTAAATTTAAATCTCATTAGATAAATTAATCAGAAGATTAATGTTATTTCCAAGGAATCAACAATCATTAAAATCAGCTGGTCACAAGAGGAAAAAGAATTATTTTTTTTTTAAAAAAGAAATGAAAAATTCTTACGTTCACAATGAAAAAATATACAAAAAGAGTAATATTACCTTCGTTTAAATTATCAGATAGAATAAGTTGCATATCTGCCCTATTTTCTTTAGGGTAGTGAAGGTTTTCTTGTGCTAAAGGAGTTACTTCAGTATTTTCAAGAATTTGATCATTGCTTGCAGATATTTCAGCTTCTTCTACTTGTACGACATTTTCAAGAGTATCATTGATTTCATTTCCTAATTCTGAAAAAAATAAAAAGCATAATTAAATTTGAAATAAATAAAATTTTAATTAGATGTCCCACAGAAAATAACTATATTTGTCTCAGTAACAATATTAACTTAACTTTGAAACTTTAAAAAAATGTAGTGTTATTATTTTAAAAAATAAAGCAAAAATAACAATACACAACCATGTAACAATTAGTAAACCAAGCAATGTATCCAATAAACAACATTTAACCTTTTCTTCAAAGTTTGAGCATGAACTATTTCTTCTTAAACATGGGATGAATTTAGTGGATGAGAAACTGAGTGTAAATAACAACATAATTTTAAATCCGGAAAGCAATTTTGAAAACTTCAAATATATCCTTTTTCTTATGTTATGTTGATGAAACAACATGTGAACCAGCTTGATATTTTAGAAAGTTTTATTTAAGACTTGAATATAAATTTATATGTAATTTTACTATTCATAAGATATTTCAGTAATCTATAAATTTTAAAAGATTGTGAACCACAAACTGATCTAAAGAAATTAATATCAGCACATAAAAGAAGTATAAGAGTTGCTATGTTTAAAGCCATATCTTCATTTTTTTACGTATCCACTAAGATCTTACTTACAGAATGGGAAATAACACAAGTCAATTGTAAACAATATAACAATATGGTTTAATTTTAAGCTAAAGCATGAAAATATATTGGAAGTAGTAACCCAGAAGTCTTTCATTACAAATTTTACCACTGGGGCTTATCTATATATGCTTCTCCATAAGTAAACAAAAAAGTTCAACTAGAGTGAAAAAAAATCAAGCAAAATGTACCTTGTTTAGAGCTATCAATATCATTAAGGCCACATATCATTTTCTCAAGAGCTGCAATAACTTCTTCTGGTCCTATTCCAGAATCAGTCTGACTTTGATGGTCACCATTATTACTGGAAGAAACTTTTGACTTCTCAGGTTCTTGATCAGCTTTAGATTCATATGATGGTGGTTCATAGCTATCCAACTCTGTAATGTCACCAGACATTATTTGGGAACTGGTAGAAGCAGTCATTTCTTCTGTATGATCACTGTTAGAAAAACTCTCCAAGCTTCCAAAATCTTCGCGTGGACTTCCCATATCAGATATGGTTGAGCTTATACTTCTTCTATCTGAATTATCAACCCTGCAAAAGAAAAATATACAAAAGTAAATGAAAATTTCTAACTATTTTTACACCATTTTAAATTATGTAATTTTAAGTAACAAAATACAAAGTTTAAACAAAATAATTTAAATACTCCGTGTAAATTTGAATAAAATGCCGGCCAGGTGGCCGAGTGGTTAGCGTGCCTGACTGCGAAGCCAATGACTGCGAGTTCGAATCTCGTTCTGGGCATGGATGTTTCTCTCTCTCTGTGTTGTCTTCTGATGTGTGAATGTATGAATGTGGCACACCCTATGAATGGGTATTTGTGGCAGTGTGGCGTGGGTAATGTTGCTCGCCTCCGTGACTTTGGTTCACAGGTGCCCACTGGGTAACGATAAATGAGCAACACTTACGGCGTCTTCTAAGGCGAAGAACGAAAGTTCAGTGCCTGCCATTATTTAAAAAAAAGAAAAAATTTGAATAAAATTGTTTATATTTTTACCAGAAATCAGTACTTACATCTTTCTTGCATGTTCCAATTCCCATCCAAAACATAACATTATCCTACTCAAACAAATGTTCATAATTTAATCTAGTGGTAACATGAATTCCAAACATAAAATTTTCAAAAAAAAAAGTAAAGAGTAAAATTTGATGTATTTAATTAGGAATTTAACAATAATAAAAAAAAAAGAAAACTTAATTAAATTGAACCAAAAAATACATAAATTGAAAATAATGTAAAATAATATTCTTTGGTTGAATATTCAGACAATAATTCTTGAGCACAGTTAATATGTTAGTAATGTTTATATGTCAGCTATAATATAATCTTCATTATAAAATGGCAGTAATTTACCAATAAAATTCCTGTTTTATATAAAATAAAGTTTATTCTTCTATTTTAAATTTAACTTCTTGAAAATTTATAAAGGGGTGAAATAACTCTCTAAAAAATTAATTTTGGCTAACATTGATACTATTATGACATTTTTTAAATGTTCAGCTAGAATAAATATTAAAAAACAATTTTTGATAATTCTTATGCATGAATGAACATAAATATTCATCAAAAAAAGATAAATTATTTCCAATCTATGTTTTGATTAAAATATTCTGTTAAGAAAATTTCTATCTAATACAACACAAACAAATTAAAGTAAATATTCTCAAAAACTTACCCTGAAAATGGCAAGCAAGGTAAATCAGTTGAATCACCCTTTGACTTTTCACTCATGGCATTCAAAGAATAATTACTTGACAAAGATAAATGAAAAGGTGACCTCCCACTGGGAGTAGGACTAGGGCATTTACTACTAAATGAACTACGACAAGGAGAGCTTTCGGGAGTCTTGTTTTCCAAGCTGCGTGGATTCTTTTTCAGAGTAGCATTAGGTATCCAAGTCAATATTAATGTTGAGCCAAGTATCTGAAATCAATATCATATTAAAAAAAAAAATCAAAGGAAATATTATATAACATTCAAGTGTGTTTTCTTTTCTTACTTTTATCCGATACTACTAAAATATTTTAAAATTTAACATTTAAAAGACAATGTTTTTAATAAAAAATTCAGCAAGTAGGTTTTATTTGAAAACTAATTTAAAAAGGGAATAAAAAACATTATGATATTCAATACATAGTAAGCTATGATATAGCGTTTTAAATTTGAAATATTAAAAATTTAAAATTAATCAACATAAAAAAAGCAAAATTCAAAAATAGAATGTCAGTAATAAAAAAGTGGAATTTAAAAAATAGAATAAAAAAATAGTTGGGAAAAAATATTCAATTTACATTTTAAGACAGGTGGTATATTTGTAAACATTTTTAAGAAACTAAATAAAAATAGATTTCTGATGAAAAAAAATTTAATTATTAAATCTAAAATGTGAAAAAAGTACCCAAAACATGTTTAGGAAATAAAACAACTTATTTATTTGTTTAATAATCAGCAGTGCCAACTTTCCAAACTAGTTATCAGTAATCAGAAGTACAACAATTAGGGAATATATACAGTTAGCTTTTACAAAATTCAAATTAGCGCAATTTTAAGACGTATAATACTACTTGTTCTATAAAGACAAATAATATTAATAAAATTATGCATGAATTAACTATTAAATTTTTTAAAAAAATTTTACATAGAGGAACTAAATTTTAAAATACACAATATTGAAATTTTATTCTTCATTATAAAATTAAATTGGTTACTTAGTATCATGTTCTACTTTTTAGTTGTATCAGAACTAGCCTTTATTACCTTTTCGTTGTTCTGCATTTGAACCACTAGAAATTTTGCTTTTAGCTCATCAGATTTGAAAATATGTTCTTTTGCTTTTCTTATTAGAAGAGAAGATTAAGTTTTATCCCTTTCTTTTTATTTCTTGTTTTGATCAAATGATTTTTGTTTTATAATCATTGTTTAAGAAGTAGAAAAACATTGTAAATTAGCTGCAAACAATATTTCGTAGCTCATGATAGTTTAGAGAGGAAAACCTTATTGTAAACAAATTATAACGAAAATTTTCAAAAATAGCAATTATATAACTCATCTGTAAGACCATAATCTTGATTATAAAAATTTAATAATTATGGATAAATGTAAGAGCTGTCTCCTTTGAATAATTAAGAAGAAAAAATTGAAATAATATGACACATGCATTTAAAATAATTACTACTATAAAACTTAATCCACTAATTATAAGACAATTATTTCAAGTCAGCATACCTCATCATTTTGCTCTCGTATGGTTAAATAACCAGGGTGGTGAACGACTTCTGTCCTCAACATTGATGGAGGATGAACACAAACATTATTTTTACAAAATGTAACTTCTCCAGCCAAGTTTGATTTCTGTGGAGAAGCATCTAATCCACCTATCTTTAGCAGACTTGAAGCCTTTCTTAGCAATGAGTTAAATGTACTCATTGTCTCACCTAAAGTAAAAGTTTAGTTTGTAAAATCTGAAATATAAATAATTGTACGAAATCAAACTTTTTACAACCAATTCACATTTTACATAGATAATCAAATTCCCTTTATAAATTTAAAATTTATAACTTCAAGAAAATGGATTACACTTTACAAAAGGTCTTTTGTGAAAGAAAACAAAGAGTTAGATAGGTAATAAAAATCTAATTGAAGTATTTTCATTTTGAGCTAAACTAAAAATATCTTATGTTTTTCATATTATGATGATAGAGCTGACTAAAAGTTCCAAAAGTCAGTTTACTATTTCGTTATCAAAAAAAGCTCTGAGTTATTTTTATTTCTCCATTAATTATGCTTAAAATAATTATCTTTCTTCATTAATCAAAATTATATATACATTTTTGAAGTCTAAATATGTAAAACAAGAGAGATTTAATAGAACAAAAATAACTTTGAACTACAAAAAAAAAAAAAAAAAANAAAAAAAAAAAAAAAATAGTGCACTAAGACATAGTTGTACTTAAAACAAATTGTGATGATAAATTAAATTTTTGAATTGATCGAATAATAGCTTTCAACCGACTATGTGCAATAATATATATTAAAAATACTTCAAAATATTTTCCTATTCAATTTTACACAATAGTTGAATTAAAATTACAAGTGTTTTAATATGTTTCATTATTTTTATAATTTTAGAAAGTCAAAAAGTTATATGTATATACTTTGTAAAATTCTTGAACGTTTCAAAAAGTTATTACATGTAACTTTGTACATGTAATGTAGAAGTTCCTATATACTTCATATATACTCACTAAAAGTTATATGATATACTTTGTTTAGGTTGTTTTTTAGCAGAACACTAAATCTTGTATAATACAGCTGACACACGCATTAGTTCAGACAATTATTTTTTTGTTAGAAATTATAAAGCATTAGACAAAGTATACAAATCCTTGTGCCGTTTTTACAGTGTTTTCAACAAAACTAATATATAAAAATTACTTTAAATATTATAGTTTCTTTAGTATTTCACTATTTTCTTTCTGTTTTGGTAAAGAATTCCAACATTATTCCAGACATTAAATCTTTTGAATTATCTCTTAAAATACATTTAATAAAATAAAAGAATAAGTGCACACTAAAAAATCGAAAAACTTCAACAATACAATACTAAACATTTGATGAAAATAAAAATTTTGCATAAGTACGTAATTAGGAAATTTAATGAGGTATTTGTCAGCCTTATTTAATCATTTTATATTACTTCAAGATTAATTGTTACTTTCAATCATTGATATATCAACCATAACAATAAACATATGTTCAGTTAATAACAAAAATGCACTCCGCACATAATAAGAATTATTAAGGATAATTAACAGTTCCTACTTTTTAAAAACCTTAGAACTAAAATCTTCAATCCTCACATTTTGCTGTAAATTTAAAAGATAATTTTATCCAAAAATTATTCGAAGGGTCAATAAACTACTTAAATTTTTCTACACCGAAACATGACATTTCTGTTTTCTGCTAGCATTTACTTTCATTTTTCTTGTATCGATAAAAGAAACGATATAAATTTAAAATCTTTATCTGAATCTTAAATTTAAAAAAATACTCTTTTTCTTCTAAATCTTCCTGCAATATTTTAACATTTTTCACTCATAGTAATTTAATAATAAATGGTGGTTAATAATTTAATTTTTATTTATGATTGATTAGAAATTTTTGTTTCTGCCAATCTCTGTCAACTTTAACTGCAATTGTGAATCTCTGCAACTTGTAAACAAAAACAGTGAAGTATTGGGCATGGAATTGTAAACTTTTGTTCTTATTGTCTGTAGGTTGAAATTAATTAGTTATATAGCTATTAATTAGTTATGTATGTGCGACAAATAATCCTTATCATTTAATATTTCTATATAAAATGTTATATTCGTTTCTGAAATTTATTTATGTAATATTATTTATACATGTAGAATATTATACCTACATGTTATTTATGTACATTAGAAATAAAAGCTATTTATGCTTTTATTTCTAATTTGAAATTGCTATTTCTATATTTTTTAGAAGAAAATAAATGATTAATGATAATATATGATTATCATTATGATAAATTTAATATCAAATATATAAATTAATCTATATCGGTTCTTTGTCGCATTATTTCAATTAATTTTAGTTTTAATTACAATCCTCAAATTAATAAATTAATATAAGAAACTTATTCCATATTTATTCATTTTACACCATAATTGGATATAATACCGTATCGTGATCTGTCGTGCCAACTACAATCGCCAAGACGTCAAATCGATTTTAAACTTGCAAATTTAAAAGAGAAAAAAAAAAAACGTGTAGATGTTTACCCGGAGGTGGCTACGAGTTATACCTTTCGAGTTGGCCCCTTTTTGTGATTTTATTTTTTTAGTTGAATTTTGTGATTTGATTTTATTAGCTGCCCGGAAATTGCCAAGACTTGCGATTAATCGCTGCTACAGATCATGATATGGAAATCTCCCCCCTTTAACTGAATAAAACATTTATCTTTGTTTTAAAAATTTTCAAGACTTAAGTTTTCAATGCGAAACTTTTAGTTTAAAAGTGTATTTAATTAAAAAATGAAACTTGAAGTGGTAATTCGCTTATGTCCTTACTTTTTCTACATGAACATGAATCCTGGAAAAAAACTATGTAATTGTGATCAAAATGGGCTTCAAGTGGTGCATAGTAGAACTCTTATCTATGGCAATACTAGGCATGCTTTCACCATTAGTGTGTGGATAATCATAGGAGTAGGAAGTATGTTAGTTTCTGTCTTGATTTTCAAACTGATTAAATCATTTTCAACTTGGAAGCTATGGAACTTAAAACTGCATTAAACACAGTGCTTAATATTGAAAGATTACTGTATCTTGATCTGTGGCAACACTAGGTATGCTTTCTCCATTAGTGAAAGGATAGTCATAAGAGTAGGAAGAATGTTAGTTTCTGTCTTGATTTTCAAACTGATTAAAAAATTTTCAGCTTGAAAACTATATGGAACTTAAAACTGCATTGAGCTCAGCACATAATTTACGAAGATTTCTGTATTGTGATCTGTGACAGAATAATCGCCAAGTCTCGGCAACTTCCTGTCGTCAGACCATGAGAAACTAAAAAAACACATTGCAGAAAGGTATAACTTGTAGTCACTGCGGAGCAATATATTTTTTATAAAGGTTTCCCTTTTAAAACCAATTTGGCACCTTGGTGATTGTAGTTGGCATGGCAGACCACAATACGGAAATATCCCCCGTAATTTTAGCATCATCGGAATTATAAAATGTTTTTAAAGCTAAATGCAAAGAATATTATGGAAGTGAAAATCATCCTCATAGATTTTCATACATATGAGCAGAGTCGGAGAGAAAAGCTCTAAACATGGATGGTGTAAGGAATTCTCCCGAGGTGACGTATTATAGAGTTGAGATCGTGGTTTGCTAACTATTACTCCGTTTGCAAAATATTTCATAGAATGGTGGACAATTAAACACTAAAGCTATCTGAAATTTTGGTAATTTTGCCAACATTTTAAAAACCTCACCAAGTCAAGTGAAAGCTATAACAAAGTTGCATTTTGCATTACAAAAAAAGGAATCATGTATAATACATAAAAATAAAAAAAATCAATCTAGAATTCCTCATTTGAACAAATTTTCTCAAAAACCATAGAACATTGGCACCCTGTGTTTAGTATCATTTATCTAATTTTGGTAATTTCTAAGATATGTTTTATCTTACGATAATAAAATTTCATTTAAAATAATAATTTAACCTGAAATATTGACAGATAGGTTTTTTTATTCCCTCTCCTAAACATTATTCATATATATTAATTATTGAAAGGTTGCATTACAAAAAGAATTTTTGTGCATATGTTTAGATTTAGGCATAGTTTTAAGTAAGCAGCAGATGTTTTTTCCTTTCAATTATGTAAAACATAATGTTTGTTAGCTTACACCTCTGTATAATCAAAAAACCAAGTTTATTGCACTTCTTTAATATTTTTTATTTACTATATCAGATAACTGTACATATTTTATTTTTAGAAAATAAATTTTTTGTTGAAAACATTTTATGTGAAAAAACATGGGGAAAATAACTGACAAGAAGCACAGACTTCATACTGCTGCTCCTAAGACTTTGACTGACAATGAAGTACTGCATGTAACACGGAATCAGTGGTCTCAACAAAGTGGAATAGTAAGTAAAAATGTTTTTTTATAACATATTTTTAAGTAATAAGTATTATAGAAAATTATGTTAGGTGAGATGGAATATTCATAAATGATTTATTTTGCAAAAAATAAAAAAAATTTAATTTTGCATTTATTACAAATGCAAATAATTGCCTAAAACTTAGATTTTTCTGGGGTGATTGTATTCTGTTTGTATCCCGAAATTCCAGGTTTTCTGTATCAGTCTTCCAGGTTTAATAACTAGAAGCAGGGCATGTGATTTTTCCATGAATATCTCAGAATTCTGTGTATCTCAAGACCATTGATTTGCAGACTTCTGTGAATCAAAAAATTATCCGACAAAATTTTGCAGATTTAATTCTTTTGATTTAGCTGCTTTTCGCCATTTTGAATATTTGACACTGCTTTGGAATCTGCTAATATCACGCTTTCAATTATCAAACATTGTTTTCGTTTTTCCCTAATTCAAAAGTTACGCATTGTGATCCATATTCACACACTTATAAAATAAACCCATTATCGAGATTCTTATTTATTCGAGTTTAAAATCCAATGTTGTAATTCATATTTGCTTGTTTTTAAAATCCAATATTGCATGTATGTCAAATATCAATGTTGTAATATCAAACATTGATTTTCATATATATATATGTGATCTAAAAATTATGCATGGTAATTCATATTTATGCTGTTTAAAAGTTGAATATCGCAATTTTTACCTTTGCTTTTTTTTTTAAATCTCGTATTCACGATACACATTTGCTTGATTTTAAAATCCAATATCGCGATTCTTGTAAGAAGTAAGTTTTTTATTGAATAAATTACTATAAAAGAGTGATATATTCTTTAATTGCAGCTAATTTAGTTGTAAATGTAAGCTCAACAATTTAGGTTACATATAAAACATGTATGGTATATAAATTGATATCGAATTTTTGACATAAAAGTTTCAGGATTTTTCACTTTTTATCACATTCACCCCTGATTTTATGTCATATTATAACAGTTTTTTTTAAATATTTTTTCAGCCAAGTGTCAGCACTAATATATTTAAGAACATACATATTCCACCCAGTGCACTTAAACAGCAACTTCAATCCTTTGCCACTCAAGATGCTGTAGAAGCCAAGCACGCTCATAGAAATGCGACTCTAGCGCTTGTTGCCTCTAAGCTAAGTGCACAAAAGAAGAAAGGAGCCAAGAGAGAACCTGTTCATAAAGGTTATTGAATATCTCTAAATTACATTCTTCTCATTACTGATTTGGCAGTCTTAGCCAACCTGAAGAACCTAATTTACAAACCATAAAATGTTAAAAAATTTTAAAAATTATTTCAATTAGTTTGAATTCTATCCTTTTCCTTCCATCAATCTTAAATTTCGGAGCTAAAATGTAAAAACAACAGTTTAAAAGAATGCAGGATAAGTTTTAAAAGAAAGTTGTATTCTGTATCAAATCTCTTTACTAGGGTTGTGGTGTCAGTGTCCAACCCACCACTTTGTAGAAACAAATTAATTTTTAAAAAAAACCTGGAATGCTTTCATAAACTATTTATTTTTTAAACAACTTTCAATTCATTGAGATTTCTTTCTTTATTAAGAAAAAAAGATTTAATCCATAACAAGTGTAATTTTAATATTTCCTAAAATTAAAGATGTCAATATAGTGAAAAAATTATGAAATTCATTTTTAAAGCGTAAGATAAAAATTTATATAAAACTTCTAAAATACTAATTCAAAAATCTACATATCTACTTAGCAAATACTATGCATAGCTTGTTGTGCTTTGTCTTTTAATTTTTTATATAATTTGATATTGTTTTTTATTCTTATTACACTAAAAAATAAAGATATTGATTCACTGCAGACCCATCAATCAAAAAAAAAGATTTTCTGCATTAGTTTTATAATCTTACTCGATGAAGAGCATAAGAAGTTTTTCCTGCTTTTGTATTTAATTCTATATTTTCACTAGTTATAAACGATTGGATTGAGTAAAAATGTAGTATGTAGAAATCATAATCAATGTTATGAATGAAATCATAATCAATGTATGTAGAAATCATAAACAATGTATGTAGAAATCATAATCAATGTATGTAGAAATCATAATCAATGTTCTATAATTTTTTTCCCCGTAACTGACAATAACGAAATAAACGAAAAAAATAATTTATAAATATTGTTAAAATAATGCCATAGTGTAGTTAAACATAACATAATTTCTGTTAATTTCTTTATTGTTTGGTAAAATGGAACTTTGAGTTTTAATTAGCTGTCTATTTTATTAAATTTAGTTTTTTATTCAATTAAATATTTCATACCACCACATTTATTACAAAAGTACCCAAAAAATACAAACTGATGAGCAGAGTTCTCCTTAGGAATAAAAAAGGGTGCTATAAGTTTTGAAAGAGCACTCATTCAACACTGTAAAAATTTATCAAAATGTGTAATACTATGTAATAACTGAATTTGATTCTCAAAAAATTTTAAATCACCCTCTTATACTATTTTATGTGTATGTTTCTAAAATAATTCTCTCTCATTATCTGAATGATAGAAAAATTTGCAGTTTATAAAAATATTAAAGACATGCTAATAGACAATCTCTGGACATAAATTTGTTTTAAAATAAGTAAACTAAAAATTTATAATCAATAAACTTTAGAGAATTTTACATAATTTAAACTGAAAATTATGAAAAAATAAACATTTGAAATTACATTTTTTTTAAAAAAAAAAAAGGAAGTTTTTTATTTTAAAAATTAAAACCATTAAAAAATTTATTCATATCTCCCCTTGAAAAAAAAGAGATACTTATAAAAATTTAACGAGTTGAGAATAATCCTAACATAATAGTAACTCCTAATAGTAATCAGAATTAAACCCATAAACACAAATAATTTTACCAGTGTACTTATTATTTAAACAATGAATTAATATTTTTAAAAGTAGAATATGTATTAAAAGGCAGTGTTTTTAAGGGATGGCAGCTTATTTTGACAAAACGTACGATGAAGAGTACATTCATATTGTACAAAGGGCAGGCAGGGCGGACAGCCCTTCTAAAAACGCTTAAGGTTGATGAGAACAACCTGTTCTAATTATGTTCCAATGCGGTTACAAAATGTCCCTATGGTATTACAAAATTTCTAACTTCATTAAACATCTGCTTATTCCCGCTAAAGAGACATTTACATAAACATTATTCTTTCGCCAATTCATTCTTTGGTTTGGCGAATTTTTGAATATTTGAGAATGTGCCGGAATCCGCTAATGTCGTGATTCCTATTCACCTGGTTTGAATATCAATCATCGATTTTCTTATCTACCTAATTCAATAGTTAATCATTGCTATTCGTATTCACATGATTTAAAAATCCAATGTCGCGATTTTAAAATCTAATATCGCAATTCATATTCATGCAATAGCTAAGATATTTCTTAAATTAGTTACACTAAAGGTGTGATATTCTTTATTGGTAGGTAATTTAATTATTATTATTTAAAAAATATTATGTTAAATACAAAACATGTATGATATATAAATTGATATCAATTATTTTCTGCACTTAAAATTTTCAGGGTTTTTCATTTTGGGTCACAATCACCCCTCTAAAAGGATAAGAAGTAAAAAAATAATTGAATTTACATGTGTCAGCAAAATAAATAAATACTAAAATGAGTTGAAAATTTTTTTAAGGGTTTTCATCTTACACTTAATTATTACAAATCTGAAATTGTAAAAAAAATTACATTATTATTGCAAAATGTTGTTATACAAGATGAAGTTGTTATACCAAAAAAAGGAACTTATCAAAATCAAGTATGTATTTTGTAATGACACTTATCCTTGTGCATAAATTTTATAAATACAGTGAAACTTGATTATTGCAAGCTCTGATTTGATTTGATCTTCAGTTTTTAATGTTAAGTAGCCTACATAAGACTTCATTACTAAGAGCATAACTCGCATTTTCCATCAGATAGTTTGTTTGTTCATTATAGAAAATTCCGATTTAGTCTTCGTTCCTTCGTTCTTAGTTTGATTTTTTTTCTATTGACCAAATACTAACTTTAGACCAGTATAAACTTAATAAGAACCCATGATTCAAAACAAAGTTCTGCAATTGATAATAATTTTATAACTTTTAACAATTTATTTTATCTGTTCTGATATCTTTATTTGTGTATATTGTTAATGTAATTAAAATTGCTTTATTTTCAGTTATTAAAAATGTGCTAGCAGAACAAGTAAAAAAGAAAAAAGCTCAAAAGAAGAAGTCCAAAACTATACTTCAGGATTATAGCTCTTTAAAAGACGCTTTACCAGATTTAGTCGAACTTAGAAAAGAATGGTGTGTATTAAATATGAAGTATTGCCGTGCATGCTTTATAAAAGTGTATTTTCATCACTCTTTCTTTGTGTTTATTCACTCTCATCATTGTATTTCTTCCAATGTATTTCTGAAACTCCATAAAAGATATTTTATGGTAGATTAGTCTTATTGATACTTCTCAGCATCAGTCTTTTTGGTCAACACTGTTACTAATACTCGTTTTTAGTCTGAAATGGCTTGTTGGTTAAATGACAGGAAAGTGAAAGTAGGGTGCTTATTGCTGAATTTTACTTTTGTGAAATAAGTGACAAATAAATAATAGATAAATTGAATAATTCATAAAAATTTATTATTTAACTGCATGTTATAATATTGACTCCCCCATTGATACCAAATGTGTACGATCATGCGTACGAGGTTCAGGAGAAATTAAGGCGACTCTAGAATGAAAAAAAAAAATTCCGAATAAAAAAAATATCAATTATTATATTATAACACAAATAGCTTAATATGTCAATATTTTTTTATGAGTTTAAACTCCTTAGCTTAATGAATTGGATGTTAAATTCAGTTTTATAAATTATTGCTATTTCAATAAATTTTGACTTCTGTTATTTTTAACTCATTTGCTTGTTTGTTGAAAAATTGTGTAGAGTTCTAAATTAGTTTTTCTTTTTTTTGTTAACGAAAAAATTATCAAGGTTTAGCGATATACAAACTTTACTTTGTAGAAATGTTTAAAATATGTTACTGTAACTAAAGAAAAAATAAAAAGCCCTATAATCTTGGGGAAAATTTCAAACCAAAAAAACTGTGTTCATGGAAATATTAGATTCTGTACACCTGTTCTCACTTTGCTACTTTTCTACTCTCCCATTATTGCTATGCAATCATTTTCATGTATTGATAATATAATTTGATAATTTGAATGCAACATTGATTGTTGCATTAAAATTAAAAAGTATTCAATTATAAGGTACTAAATTTTTTTTCATTCCCTTCACACAGATTTTGTTCCACAAATTTATTAATAAATTCTATTGAGATAAAGTTTGAACCTTACCTTTTTGTGTAATTACTATTGTAACTGCATTTGCAATTTGATTTTTTAAATTTTTGGTCATTGTGAAAACTTATTTAATATTTTTTGCTGAAAAGATCTTTTAATAATTCCTTATAATATTTTTTCAATTCTGTGTTCATTATTTTAATTACAAATGTGGAAAAGACATGCTTTCTCAAGAAACTTGTTAAAAAGGTAAATGAGACTTACTTTCTGCAATTGTAAAATGGCTAATAAGGAATAGTCAATTTATCATAAAATATTGTACAATAATATAATAGGATTACTTTATGATAAAAGAACACCATTTACTGTTTTTAATCCTTGAATTTGAAATTATAAAATTTGAAATCAGAAATGTATTTATATTTAAGAATATAATTTAGAAAAGATAATTTTTTAGGTAAGTGCAGTAAAGAATGTTTTACGTAAAAAAAATATTTTTGCCAGTAGAAAATGCTTTTGTTAATTTTATGCTGATCGCAGACAAAGAAATTTAAATCTTCTTTGTTAATTAAGGATCATATCATATGCTTTTGGTGGATTGCATCAAAAATTAAGTAGTTTTAGACCACTGTCTTTGTATGCTATCTATAAGAAACTTATAGAACTGTTAGAATAATGCAATATGAGAAAATGCTGTAAAATGTCTAATGTATGAACCGTTTAGACTTGCATTAGGACATATTATCGAATGAAAGATTGATAAATGCAGTTTGAGAGATGCACATCATAATGTTCTACCTAAAAAGTTAACCAAATAGAAAGAATATCAAAAATATTTTGTTACCTGGTTTAATAAGAAAATCTCCAAACATTTTTAGTTTATATTGACCTTCATTGATTTTCTCTTTTTTGTTGACTTTAGGCAGAAACAATATACCAAGGGTTCATTGCACATTGTTGTAGTTAATTTAAATACCAATAATTTTTTTTTTCTGAAATAAAGTGCAAAACATTCAATTTAGTATTTTCCTTTTAAATTCCTTAATTTTGCAAAAGTAAAATTGAAACTATTCTAGATGGGATGTGGTAAAAAAAAAATTTCTTACTGCAAATTATTTTTATACAATTTTAATTTTATCCTTTGTCTGAAAACAAATTCTGCAAATCACTGTTTAACTGTGCATTTAATTTTTATATTGTGTCTTTTAAATTGTAATTAAGGAGTAATTTAATATGTATTATCTTATTTTAGTGAAGCAAAAGAAAAACCTAAAATACCTAAAGCATTAAAGGCTCAAGCATTAAAAATGTAAGTAGATTTTCAAAATCAGCATCAGAAGATCGTTAAATTTCTTATTAGTTTTTATGGCAATTTCTATTATATTTTCTTATTTGTTTTATATCATATATTGATTTTAGCATATAAAAAAGTTTAAGGAAATAATCATATAGTTCTGTACCATATATATTTTTTAAATTTATTCGAAAACATTTGCAACAGTAAGCTTTGAAAATGTCATTCCAGTTAGACATTGAATGGCTAAAAAATTTTTATTTGAATTTTTAAATTGTGAAAACACTAGATTTAATTCAGAAAACAATTAACTGTTGTCAAAAAACAAATTATAGATCATATTTTTTTTCTTTTGTATTTTATAAAAAATATAAAAACATTTATGAATTAGCAAAAAATTTATAAGTTTATTTAAGAATGTCTTTAAAAGAATCAAATCTGAATAATTTATTTCATTTAGGTAGTAATATTAAACTCTTCAATAAAATAATACTGATAGAATTTTAATTATTATATATTGCAAATCCAAAGTTGAAAAAAAGGTGTAATTTGAAATAAAGTTAACAATGTATAGTTATTATTCTGGTTCAAAAATTCAGAAATAAATTAAAAAAATTAAAGGTTGGTTAATAAAAAACTTATCCTTCCTCTAAACTTTTACAAATCTTTACTGTATTTGAGTAATCTTTAGAAATCTTGGTGTAGTTATTATGCAAAGTATAGTTATTACGCAATGTATAGTGTTTATGCAATGTATATGCTATTATTAAGTAATTGATAGTTATTATTCTGGTATATGCTATTATTCTGGTTCCGAAACTGAGAAATATAATATTTTAAAATTTTAGAAATCTTTACTCTATTTGTGTAATCTTTAGAAATTTTTCTTGCATGAATGATTGAACTCAGTTTTCTTTATGCTTTTTGTTGCAGTTTTATAAATTGGATTAATATATTCAATTAAAAATTTAACTTTCCTTTTAGCCTTGAGTGCTGAGCCAAAAGGACAGATTGTTTGAATTTTCTTATGAACCATACAAGAGTTAAGCCAACTTTGTTTGGAATTTCTCCTGTTTAACATTACTTTCTCCTTACATTAGGAAGAATTGAGTTTTTGTTTTGATAAAAACCAACCAGCTTAAAGCTTAGTAAAAGACACAACTAACTTAAATTCCCTTTACATTATTGTTTCAATATTCTAAGTGAGGAGAATAAGTTTTTGGATGCATAAAAAAAGTGCCATTAACTTAAAAGTCATAAGTATGTCATGAATAAAGTGCTTTATTAAAATTGGAATGTTTACATTACATTCCAAATTAAAGTCTCACTGTCTAAAGGCATTAAAATCAAGTTTCTATTTAATAAATATTGGAGGATTCTATTGAAATTAGAAATTTCTTAGAAAATTCCTATGCTCAGTGTTTAAAAACTTCTCTTTGTAAATACATATATCCTTGAGATTTTTGAGCAGAGTATCAGAAATTACAACAAATTTGCCACCAGACAATTTTTTGAGGGATATTTGGTCAAAAAATAAAAGGCAGTACTGGCTTCTCAAAATTACAACTTACAAAATTGTTTGTTGAAGAAACTTGAAAAAAGAAACAATTTGTGAATTCTGCAACAATGAATTGTTGATGTTATTAAAAATATTATTTTACATAAATATTTTTTCAAAGCAAGATAATTATTTGTTGTAATTAAAATGTTTTAACGACAAACTTTTATTTATGATGGAAAATATTTACCTAGACTGTGCTGAATGTTTTGTTTTCTTTTAATTGAAATGAAATTATGTTAATTAAATATTGGAAAACAGATTGTGATTGGTGCAATTTAGTACTGCTGGTTGAGATCCTGTAAGGAGAATGATTGATCAAACACTATTATTGACTAAGATTTTTTTTTTTTTTTTAAATTTATTTGACATTTTTATAAAAGAATTATGATTCCTCTTGAAGAAATTAAAGTGGATTATTCGAAAATGTTGCAACAAATCATTGCTTGCATTTTAAAATTTGAAGCAATTCAGAGCACCTTTCACTAGTGCCATGTCACAGAACTTGCCCAACGTAAAAAAAGGGAATGGGAAACATCATAAGTACGAGAAACTTTTAAGAATTTTATTAGTTTTTTATTGGCAAATGTTTATTAAGATTTTTTTACTCGTGATAATTTCATTTTTAAACTAAAATGTATTGAAAAATTGAGATTCTGATTGGTACAATTTACTCATGCTGGTTGATCCTGTAAGAAGAAGAATTGATTGAATACTATTATTGACTAAGATTTTAATCTTTTTTGTGACAGTCTGTTTTTCTTTTTTTTTTTTTTAATTATTTGGCATTTTGATGGGGAAAAAATTATAATTCCACTTGAAGAGAATGAAGTGGATTCTTCGGAAATATTGCAACAAATCATTGCTTACATTTTAAAAATTATAGCAGTTCAGAGCTCCTTTCACTAGCTCCGTGTCACAGAACTTGCTCAACGTGAAAAAAGGCAAGAAAAACATAAGTGAAAGAAACCTTTGAGAATTGTATTAATTTTTTATTGGGAAATGTTTGTTGATATTTTTTTACTCATAATTTCATTTTTGAACTTAATTGTTTATTAGGTCTGAAGACATCAAAACATTCAGGAGCCTTATGGAAGACCCAACTTTTGTAGCTGATCCCTTTGCAGCAATATCAGCACATATAAAAACACACTTGTCGTCTTAAATGCCCACTTCTGTGTATATTGTAAATAAATTATTATTAATTTTTATAAATTTTCTTACATTTTGATTGCTAACTGGTTACTACTTGCTTTATTTTCACATTTCTTTTATTTCATTTACCAAATCTTAATCTTCATTCAGGGAATAATGGTTTAGAAAATAAAAAATTTTAAAAATATGTTATTTTGGTTGATTGAAAGGAAAAAAATATTTCTATATAATTATCACACCTAAAATAAAAAATTGTTACACTATGGAGAGACATAAAAAGAATTTTCAGTTATAATAAAAGTTTTTACCTCTAAAAACTGCATAAAATGCAAAATTTTAGAAAATAATCTTTCTAGTGGAAGCAAAATTAATTATTATTTTAATTAGTTGAAATTTAAAGAATCTCAGTTAGGGGGTATGATTAAAAATTTAATCAATTTTAAAATTTTTAATATTTTTAGTAAAATTAAATAGACAGAATAAAAAAAAATTCAAAAAAGGGAGAAAAAACTTTTTAAAGTACTCAATAGAATCTAGGATTTTGGCCAAAGGTGCGTAAACGCACCATTTTAATGAATAATTTTTTATTAATACAGTGGAAAAATATTTTTTAATAATTTTATTGTTCTGCTTTTTTTGAGGGTTCTGAAGACATCTATTAAATATTAGTAATTTAATTGGAGTAAATACTTTCAGTTGGGAAATTTTCAAAACAAGCTAGTTTTTTAATTTCAAATGGTTATTGAAAAAGTTCATTCTTTGAAACTGTATATTTATTCTACTTGTGATTATTATATGTTTGTGTAATGGGTTAAGTTTTTGAAATAAAATTTTAGAAAAAAAAAACAAATATCATAAAAATTTTAATTCAAATTTAATGGTGCGTTAACGCACCATTGGCCGAATGCATGAGTAATAGGCAACATTTGAAAACCCACTTTTTATGCAAGGTTTCATAGTTTTATTGTATATTCAGAATTTTATTGAGAAGTTTTATTGTTATCAGAGTTGATCAACAAAATATGCCATTAGAAATAACCATTATTCTGAAGTTACTTAGCGATGTTTCAAAACCTGGGGTGTACAAAATTTATTTTGATAAGTTTTTCTCTTCCCATAGTTAATTCGAAATTTTGAAAGAAAAGAGTTTCTTTGCATCTGGCACAGCTCGAGAAAATCGCATAGCTGGTTTTATATTGGATGACTCCAAAAATATGGAAAAAAATATCGTGATTCCAACGATTTTGCATTCAGCAAATATACAAATACAGTACACTCTCGATTATCCGGTTTGCGGATTATCCGTGCTCATTCCGGAATCACACAAAAAATATAAAGAGAAACATTTTCAAGATTAAAAAAAATTGATTCATGAAGTTATAACACTACCAAATTTTTGGAAGCAATATTCGTTATTGGATTGCAGTATATGAAATATCAGCAACATGGTCAAAGGTAAAATTGTCTACGTTATCACGATCTTGGAGAAAGATCATACCGCTTGATGAACAATCCTCTTCAGATGTTCAAGAAAAATATGATAACAGTATTCTCGAACAAGCAAAAGAAATCTAAGGTTTCGAAATTCTTGATGAAGAAAATTTAGAAGATTGGTTTCAAAGTGATGCATGTGAGCTTGGCTTCCAGTATTTGACTGATGAAGACATCGTTATGTTGTTAAATCAAATAGTGATGATAGTAACTGATGCAGAAGATGTAGTAAATGAATGAAATACAATTTCTCATTCTGCTGCTCTGTGGAAACTTTATTAGATTATATGGGAGGATTTGATTACGGTGACATTACTGCGGTTCGTAAAATATGTGTATCGATATATGTCGAAGACGCATTACGCATTTTTTAAAAAGGAAAATTCCTAGTTTGTTATGCATGCAAATGTCAGTCATTTTTATATTTTTTGTACTGATATTGAATTTTTCTCTAACAAAAGGAGTTTTCGGATTATCCGTGTTTTTCGATTGTCCGTGCGACCTGTACCGGTGATTAACCCGGATAATCAGGAGTGCACTGTACATGTGTAATAAAATAAAACGACAATGCTGTAGTTACAATTGTTACTAATAACGGTACCATTTTGCCCCTTGGAAATGCCAAACGCAGAGAAAGAAAAGAAGTGGAGATTTCACAACTCAACGTTATTTTGGATTACAATAAGCATATGAGAGGTGTAGACCTACATGACAATGCCATAGCTAATTGCCACATAAAGATTCAGGGTAAGAAATGGTGGTGACCATTATTTACAAACATTATTGATAGCGTTATAGTAAATTCATGGATTTTCTACATAGAATTTCAAATAGCTCAAAAATATCACTTATAGACTATATCTTATAAAGCTGTTGCCCCATTAACATATGAAGCCGTGAACAATCCATTTGGTGAAAGTACATTACCAGATACACATCCTAACAAGCCCATCATCCGCAGCTCTACCTAAAGTTCAGACTGTTAGGAAATGAAGGTACGCCGCTATTTAATGATGACTATCATCGATTTTAGCGAGTTCATATCATTATGGAATTAAGTTGACATGTTTTATATACTAGTGAAGTGGTATTTAATATTAGTTACGCCACAAAAATTAAAAACAATTTCTCGAGTTGTGGAACTCGGACCTTTGAAAATGAACCCTGTTATAAATAAAGCTATAATAGTGCGTTTACTCAATACAAATATGAAATTCAGCTCGGATTACTGTCATTGAGCTCGGAATAATGAGCATGAGCTCGTCTCTCTTTTTAATAGTACTATCCTTAATGCATATACTCGATAAATATATGAAATAATCACGATCTCTGATATGTATTATAGGACTATAATTAAAAGCACGTTTAACACGATGCGAATATGAAAAAAGGTAACCATTATCGAGCATGGACCTTAATAAATGGTCTCAAACTCACTTTCATTTAGAATATCCTTAAAAGCTTTTAAATACTAGGTATATGAAATTATCCAAGGCTATTGTAGGGAAAGGAAATTCCGTAAGGTTTAACGAAGTAATTATACGTTGTTATGTGCACTGTCATCATCAATTACCCCTTTTATGCAATGATATTGCATAATATTAGGCTTTTACGTAATTATCTCAGACACAAGTATTTAAGGAAATTAGATGACGCCCTTTCAATAGAGACATCTTTGCATTTACTTATATTCGCCTAAGATTTCCTTACAGTATATTTCGAATGCTACAATTCAACTGAAATAATAATTTTGTTACTAAAACTTTGATTTGGATGGTAAAATACGCTTTGGTATCGTACGCTATCGTTTATATTGCTAGCGGGGGCGGGCATTCACCCGGAGCAGAAGGTTAGGGGGGCGCCGAACGAGACAGATTTTATGTTCTCAAAATTTTAAATTTCCTTTTTTTTTTTCTTTTTTGTGTGCTTATATTGTATGTT
The DNA here is from genome assembly GCF_043381705.1 of Parasteatoda tepidariorum. NCBI lineage: Eukaryota > Metazoa > Arthropoda > Arachnida > Araneae > Theridiidae > Parasteatoda > Parasteatoda tepidariorum. The sequence goes on from NC_092207.1 coordinate 64,623,546, forward strand.
GAAAAATATATTTATAGGTTATTATTTTTTTATTGCATATTCTTAGATTAACTTTCTATATGTTCTAGTTCAATGAGTAAAAGTTTTACTAGAGATGGAAAGGACAGCGTGCAGCAGAAAAGCTACTAGTTTGACATTGAATAAAAAGAGTTCCACATTTTCCAAGGAGTCAGGGCTGATTGTGCTCCGGAAAAAATCCGGATTTCCGGAATTTTCGCTAACAGTGATCCGGAAGTTTCCGGCGATCGCAGGTCCAGATGTTTCAAAAAAACATTGATCACAAAAGTTTCCGGAAATCAAAATTTCAAAGGTGGAACTTAAAAACACAGTTTATTTTATTTGTTTGTAAGGGAGAGCCAGAGAGATACTTTATAAGCTTATATTAATTTTTTATCAGTAAATAGTTGTTATAATCATAAACTCAAGAAAGAAAGACATATTTGTAAATTTTAATTACTTCTCCAGGTCATCATAGGTATGTGTAAATGGTATAGGTATGTGTAAAGTTTTAAATATATTTTGAGTAAACTAAGAAATATTGAGAAAAAGGAAAAAAAATCCTTGTTTAAATTTTTTTCTAATTTCACAATTTAAACTGTAACTCGAGAAATTTTCCGGAATTTTGACTTTGGCTCACAATCACCCCTGAAGGAGTGAGAATGAGCTGTTTCGGAGAAGGCATTTAAAATGAGCTGTTTTGGGGGAGGCATTTAAAGAATGACAATATGAACAGTTCATTCATTCTTTTAATTTAGTGTGTTATGTCTTGTTAATTATATGAAAACAGGGGAATTTTTTTAAGAATAAAACATCTCTTTGGAATTTAGGTTCACGATCAAAACTGTATTACTTTAATTTACGTTTTAATCAAGGATTTAAAAAAAAATTGCAGAGTGCATTTTTTTATCGCTATGTCTCATGATTTTACGATAGATCCTATTTTCTTCTTTTTTTTTTTGATTAAAAATAAATTCTTTTTTTTTTTTGTAATACATTTTAAAAAATTAATCTTCTTAAAAAATGTTTGTTGTATATTTCAAACTATTAAACGTATCTTTGTTTTTTGCACAAATATGAAAGAATAATAGGAATTAATTTTCTAATAAAAAACTGAGTGCGTTCAACTAAGTATTAGATTTCGGTCTTGGATATGTACTACATGTGAACCTGCGTGTCAAATTTACTCCTAACATAATGTGAAATTGTTGATATAAATCTTAATATTTAATGTTCAAAATACTCCTATTTCGTCTCCAATTTAAGTTTTTCATCCAAATCAAGGCGGAAGTTTTTAGAAATTGGGCTTAAATAGAAAGAAGACGAAGGTTATTTTTTTAGATAATTACTAAAGATTGGATAATTGCCAAGATATCTAAGTAAATTTTATGTTAACCACAAAAAACATGCTTTCCTTTTTTTCAATATTTCATATATTTTGTTCTTTGATCTATTTTGAAAATCGTATTTAAAAGAATTTCTGGAAGACTAAAGTAAGACTTATCTTTTTTTTTACAAATAATTGCTAATAGCGAGCCAGATAACTTCTTTATTCATCTGATTCATCTAAATGTTTATTATTTCAGTCGTTTCCGTTGCACGAAGGTTTTTATTTATTTACATATATAGTTTTATATACCTTAATCTGGGTAGAGAATATCTAATCTTTTCCAAAAATTGTTTGATATCAATAACACTCGGGACAAACTTTATGTTGCAATTATACAAATATTTGATCTTACCTAATTTGGGCTTGAGGATCTCAAATCTGAAATCATCTGGATTAATATTGCATAGGAACCCATACCCAGAAACGTTGTTACACGCTTCTAGGAGCGCTTCCCTATTATGACCTGTTTAGAAGCTCAGGATTAGTTCATAATAGTGAAGATCCCCTAGCGGCGCAGTCCCGCAGTGAACTGATCGTTAAGACACGGTTCCCAGCAGATCAATGAAGTCAAGCATCACTGGCTGCGGTCAGTGGACGGGTGGGTGACCACTTGGATCAGTCTGCGTAGGGACCGAGGGTGTGCGGTATTGGTCCTCGTTAAACTATTCTACCGTAAAGTGCTTGACTTCGCGTGCAGGTCGTCGGGCTACCGAAGCAGGCGTGCCATCCCCTCTGCGGAGGATCTAAATTGTGATGGCATGTCTTCGGATCATCCTCAGGGATGTTTCCCAGACCGTCACCAATAGCACATTGTGCAGCTCTAGTGCGACGTAAATGAACTACATATATGCGACCCTCTGTTGTGTATACCGTTTTTAACTTAAACTAAAAATTTCATTTTAAAAAAACGTAGCTTGAAGAGAGAATCCGAGACTTGAAATCATCAGCGACGTGAAAATATCCAAGATACGTTAAAAAATCTTATGTAAACGGAAAAAAAATTCGTTTGCCAGTGTAATCATTTAATATTTTTCTATTACTATAACGACCGTTCGTTCTTTTGCTGTCCCGCAGTGGAGAAATCATAAAAACACGGTTCCCAGTAGAACACCGAAGTCAAGCATCACTGGCAGCTGTCAGTAAGCGGGTGGTTGACCACTATGATCAGCCTGAGTAGAGACCGAGGGTACGCGGTATCTGTCCTCGTTAAACTGTTTTAACGTAAAGTGCTCGTCTTCACGCGCAAGTCGTTGAGCTACCAAAGCAGGGGAGCCATCCCCTCTGCAGAGGATCAAGAATGTGATGGCATGTCTTCGGATCATCCTCAGGGATATTTCCCAGATAGTCGCCAATAGCCCATTGTGCAGCTCTAGTGCGACGTAAATAAAGTACCGTTCTTTTGCTAATGCATTTTATACGAGATTATTTTTAATTCATTTTATGCAGTTATATTCAGATGGACTTCATAAACATTTTATTTCAAGTTCGCTTTATAATGAGAACTGTTATTATGAATGATTTTAGATATAGCGTGTGAATAAAGTAAAAATAAGGAATAAAAAAAAATAAATTTAAAAAAAAAATCTTGGGATCAGTGAACATGTGTTTTAAAGAGTCAGCAACAAATACCGTGAATTTGTTTATGGGCGAGTCATTGAAGGGCATTTTACTGAATAGTCGAATAAGTGAATGAGTTTATAAATGCGTAAAATTGTTTATAAATCTATAAATTGTTTGACGATAGTCAGCAACATTTTTTCTTTTTTTAAAATGATTTTTAACAAAATGACGACACATTGAATACAAAATACGACAATAATTTCTATCAAAAATGAGACCGAAAAAAAAATTTTTTTTGAAGAGTCTTTTGACCAGTTTGTTTGCCACTACTACAGCGCGAAAAAATACATTTTATTGTTTATGCTTATATGTTTGTATTCCATGTAAGATTATGATAAATAAAAATATTACCTGTAATATATATATGTTTTTCTAGAATACTTTAGGTGATATTCTCCATTAATGAAACTAACGACTTTCTGTTTTGACCTTGGAAGAATTGTTATTCATCTTGTTCATTTGTTTTCTAAATGAGTCTTTAGGGTTGGTATAGAAAAAAAGAAGATATAGATTAAAAAAAGAAATATGACTACACCGGCAAAGCGTTATTATTGTTATTATTATATTTTTGAAAATATGAAAAAAAAATTTTTTTTTTAATTTACATAGTTTAATGGAAGCTGTTTTTAGTATCACCCAGGGTGCGATAATGTCTTCCGTCTGCACTGCTTGCACGTGACTCATGAAACTAATTAATATAATCATCAAAAAAGTATTTTGTGACTGTGTCTTAAAAATCTTAATACCAAATGGGAACGCATTAAAATGATTTTATTCATGTACATAAAAACATCTAGGTAAAATTATAGTTTCTCTAATTACTTCTTTCACGTAGATTCGCCATCTAGTAGTTAAATATACACTATCTTGTCAAAAAGGTAACGCGAGGCGGAATGAATTACGATAATTTTGGTGTCAAGAAAGTGTTGCCTTCCACGAAAAATGAGTAAAACTGAACCAACTTGTGACCAACCACGGAAACCATATTATGAGCCATGATGGCTTAGGAGATAGAGCTTTCGCCTTCCAATCCGGTGAACCGGGTTCGAATCCTAGCGATGGCTAGTCTATTCGAATTCCGCACCCGGCTCGCACCGACTACACATTTAATAAGGAAGGAAAAAGGCTTTTGTGAAAAAGGTGTTCACTTAATTTGAACACGGTTTAAAATAAATGTACTACTACATTTTTGACATTATTAATATCTCAACCGTTCTTTCTTGCATGCTGGGGCTTAAAGGGTTAGACCACTTTAAAATCTACTCTTTAAAGCGCGAAACTACACAAATTTAGTGCAAAAATATTTTTTTTTCATTTTCACTAAATTAATTTTTTTTTCATTCATTTTCCTTAAGTAACTGTTCTACTCCGTACCTGATGTAAGATTGCAGTCAATTTATGTGCATTAAAATGAATGTCTGTCTGTATGTGTATGTCCTTTATTAACTCCTAAACCATATCCAACTGAAAGCGATGAAATTTGGCATGCAGACAGTTCGAAACATAAGGAAGGTCGCTGTACGCATTAGAACATTATACGACGAACCCATCGAGCAGGTTGAGCAAAAGATGAAATTGAATTTTTTGATTGGTTAAGAGTTAGCAATTGTTTTAAACTTAGCTATAGACGATTCAAATTTGCAATTATTTTAAAGATAACATCAGTGATATTTGCAAGCTTATAGCTTTATTTGATCGGAAAGAAAAAGTACTTTAATATTAAACTATTTTTTATCGCTATGTCAGATAAATTCAGTGAACAACATTAACGTGGTTCGTGGACTACGTCACCAAATTTATATTTCTAAATACTTTATAGTAATTTCATTGTATTTTTAGTGTTAATTACTCGACTTCGCGTGCAGGTCGTCGGGCTGAGAGGTGCCATCCCCTCTGCAGAGGATCAAAATTGTGATGGCATGTCTTCGGATCATCCTCAGGGATGTTTCCTAGACTGTCGCTAATAGCCCATTATGCAGCTCTAGTGCGACGTAAATGAACTACAACTACAACAATGGTGTTTTATTTTGTTTATAGTAATTCTTTTAATGTGTGTAAAAAATTAAAGTGTAAAATTAAATAATTTAAAATCAACGGTAATTTAAATGAAGAAAAAAACTTTTTATGAATTCAAAGGCAAAATTAAAGGAAAAGTTATACTAATTCGGTTAAGAAAAACATGAAAAATCGCTGTACTATAATTTTCGCCACTGATTATTAATTAATTTAGATAAAAATAAGCTATATACTAAGAGGCAAAATTAATGGAGTAAAGGTACTTATTCTATTAGAGGAACCGTACAAAAGAGTCATAGTATTATATTAACACCAATACTTAATTAATATCGGTAATATGTAATAATTGAAATAAAATAATAACCTAGGTACTAAAAATCAAAGTAAATGGTGAAAAGAAACGTATTCGTTTTGCAGAACCGTAAAAAATCACCATATTATTATTATTCACACCAATGCTTAATTAATATTGGTAATATGTATTAATTGAAATAATAAAAGAATCATATCCAGTGTTGTGCATGAATTCGTAATTTATTCAGTACTGATTAATCATCTCTCTACACCTGGAAATTCTCAAACAAAAGCTTACGCACACCTTGTTTGATACTAAGTTATCAGTGACTGAATTATTTTATGATTTATTTATCGGTCAGACATAATACCTGTTATCCACACGTGTTTTCAGAGTGAATTTGTCAATGTTTCACACATGGTTTTCATTCTTTTATATGATATTTAGCGCGGGAGGTCACTGGAACCTCCCAAAAATTTTCACTGTTCGTGAAACTTGCTAATCTCATAGCTTTAATAATTTGTGAGCTTTAAAATATGTCATTTTTATAATTAAGGAAGCTCTAACACTAAATACAGGGGATAAAACATACAAAAAAGCATCTAATACTTTGCCTCACTTATAGGATATTTCTCGCATCATAGGATATTTCTTCAAAAAAAAGATACTTTTTTTGTATGTTTGATTAATAATTGAGACAGACAAGGCTGGCAATTGGCTGTAGTGCTGATAGAAAAAGACATTTCAAGTTGTAGAGATTTTAGCTGCCTGCATGTTTGATGTCAAATTTCAGCTGTCTTTATTCTTTTATAGATTTTATGCATTACGTTTGCTGATTGGCTAAACGATATAGTTCTAAATGCATTTGCAATTTTTCTAGAAATTTGCATGCTTCATTTTTTGAATTTTTCATTGGGGGGGGGGATTTTTTAATCTAATGTTTTTAGAATGATTTGCCCTCTTTCGGGACTTTGGACTTTTTGGCGATGACCTGAAATCGATAAAATTTGCTATTGTTTCTACCATGTAGGATATATAGCTATTGTCAAACTTACATTATTCGATTCGAATTACATTAAAGTAGGTTGATTTATGGATGCATTAAATATACGAGATAAATAAGATATAGGACTATACATGAACCTCCAGTTTAATTTGTGCTTGCTTGGATATTACTAATGTATAAAATGCTTACGTTTTTTATTTGTAAAATAATTTTTTTTAACTGTCTATGTTTTTAATTACCCATATCTACTGCTTTTCCACATATAGATAGGTCGATATGATTTTACTATTTATATTCCACATCAGTATCGGCACATTAGCATTAATAAAAAAATTCTTTTACAAAATACTAAAAATATAAAGAATTTTTACTATATAAGTAATTTAATGCATTGATTAAATAATAATAATTCTAAATATAGTAATAAAAATTTATCCCAAAATATTATATTTTCGGACTAGAATTTAGAATCAGTTTTTATTCAAAAATTTTTTCTTAAAATTTAAGCCTACTATCTTGAACAGTTTCTTGAAGAGGATAAATCAATATAATGAAAGTGTAGCAAATCTTTTAGTAGCCACATCAATAAACTATGTACTAATGAAATAAATAAAAAATAATAGATCTTATTCGCTTAGGAGAATTGTAAAAGAAATCTCCATCCTATTACTGACTCCACTGAAGCTTAATTAATTTTGATAATTGTTACTACAGTAGGGAACCGATTATCCGGAACGATCGGGACCATCGCTATTCCGGATAACTGATTTTTCCGGTTTTCTGAATCGCTACAAAAAGCTGTTTTTTTTATTGTTAAACCCAACTAAAAAAATAATTTTTTTTGAAATAATCTTAAAAAGAAGAAAAAACGATGGAGTAATACACTAATGATTATTTCCAAAATGATGGTAAGGTAAACATCTTTCAAGAAAGAAAGAAAAATCCTAAAATCTTATGAGGAAAAAAAAAGAAAAAATTTTAAAAATGGCGGGAAAATTTATCGAATTTCGTCCCGGTTTTTGTGATTTCCGGATAGCGGGTTCTGTACTGTACTAATATTATACGCAGAGAAAAAAATTCTGGTAAAATTACTGTAATGTATGGTAATGACCCTTCCGGTAAAAAAAATATATGGTATTTAAATCATTCATTTGGTAATTTTTCCTTTCATATGGTAAAGGTTTACCGGAAATTCTGGGTTTCAAAATTATTATAGTTCTTATTATCACATATTTAGACAAAAAAAATTGCATTTTCACTGAATAAACGTACTTTATTTCCCACAAGTTTGGATTCTTGATCATCAAAATTTGCCGGGTAGCCGCAATCTGAAACGTCCAAAACGTTTGGTCTGGAGAGCAGTCGAAAGTTCGATCGAAGTATGTCACTTTTACGCTTTGCGTACTTTTTCATATTTCGGAAAGCTTTTAACACGTTCACGCCGGGGTGACCCACCGGTGGGTCACGCTAGATTGTCTCATCGGGCGGCGTACCGGAGTAAAAACTGGTAACAAATAAATTTCATTTTTTAGTTTTTTTCTGGGAATAATAAAAATCCATAACTACCAATTGTTTTTAACGGATGCAATTTTTATATTGAATTGCTTCTTCGCCGTGATAAATTTCCTTACAGTGAATTGTTATTGTTGAGAATAGATTAAATCCACCCGAATATTATCTAATATTGAAATAGTTCTTCTACCAGTATTTTCTCTTTTCCGTCCCGCTTTCAGGCGCAACACCCGGCGTGAGCGTGTTAAGAAAAATCTAAAATTTTGCGCACTATTATGAAATTCATTTTTAGAAAGACAATCGAATTTACGTAAAATTTAATTTTTTTATAATTATTTATTTTATTTAATAATGGTCAGAAAATTTTAAATTGTAAGGTATATTTACAATTTCTTACGCTGTTTCTAATTATATAATGACGAAATACAACATTTGGATGAAATTAGTCGAACAGCTTTTGAGAAATACAAGTTTCAAAATAAGGAAATTTTTTTTTCTTTTTAAAAATTTTATAGCTTAACTATTCAAACTATTTTTCATTCAAATTTTGTATTTTGTCAACACATCATTTTATATGGAGTGAATGTAAAGCACTTTTTGCACAGAGCAGAAACTAAATTGAAATTACTTTGGTAACGAAGCAAAAATAACTATTTATGGTCAAAAATTTTTATCCCATACAAAGCGGAAGCTAATTTAAAGGAATCAAATCTGTGTTAATAATATAATAGGAATTTTGGAATCTTTAATTTGAATAATTTTTTATTCTATTGTTAAAAATCTGTTTATCGTTAAAAAATTTAAATTATTGAATAGCATTAGTGGGGTGAAAACCTCTATTTTCATTAATGTAATGTATTTCATTAATGTAATGCATTTCATTAATGCAATGTAGTAATGTAGAAAAATAATAATAAAAAACAACAATAAACTCAACTACAGCAAACTGTAATTTATTTAGAATTCGATACTGCGCGCATTGCCGGTGAAGAAACTTTTATTACAATTACTTGTAACGAGGAAGATGTTGCTATTCAGTTCACCCACGTGGAGAAAATAATCTTAAGTTCATATCTCAATAATTTCCTTCTTATTGTCCATCATCCATAAAAATTATAAAAGGAGTAACCTTGTCCCACATATAAGGGAATACAGTTTTCCAGGAAAACAAAAATGTTGCGGGAATGATTATTAAAAAGAAGTATGTTATTAGCAATTAAGATAGTTTCCATTTATCCTTAGAGAAAAGATTAAAGCAGTTCAAAATTGCGTGAAATGTTTAAATTTTTTTGCTGAGAATAAACAGTATCATTCACTAAAGGAATAACAATAACAAATTTTCTCTTGCGTTACTTCAAACCAGAAGTTTTTTGACTTTTGAGCTACGATATCCTCCATAAGGCAAAATGAATGGTCACCACTGACCACAGAGCGACTAAATATAACAAATAGCGATTAAAAAATTGCTTGTCAGTGGCCGACCGATTGAAATTTACTTTTGTCGAAAATGCACCCGGTGTGCATTTAATCATTATTTTTCTTCTAAATATATAATTTTAGTTCATGTTTTATACTGTTCTGAAAATCGCTTTTTTCTAAAAATTTTAGAATAATGTAAATTTAAAATTCATTTTTAATGCGAAATTTATTTTTAATAAGCAGTACCTGTTGGGAGTATACCTTTATATATCAGGAATTACCTGTCAAATTCTCTGTCTGCAATCATAACAAAAGTATCTTTATGAATAAAGTGTTTTTACGTTTGTACACTTGTTACCGTGAATGATCGAAATCAAGACAATGTCCACTTTCGCCGGTGAATGTCAACATTTACCAAAGCGACTATGTTATTGTCAACATTCCCCTGTGAAAGTCAACAAATACCAATTTTGGTCATTCACAGTAACATACTTAAATTATATGCATATTTTTGTTAGCTTCCAATTTGGTTTAAAAGCTTAACTATTTTTATTTTAGATGTAATCCAAAATTGTAAATTTAGATTCAAATACAGATTCTAATATTATGAATGTATTTTTTGATATGAATGTTCGCAAAGTAAAAAACTTGGCATTGTTTACAATTTTTGATACTCTGTTACTAACATGCATATCAAAAATTCGGTATTGTTGAGTCTAACAAAGTATATGAAATTATTAAACATTTCTCACATTATGGAAGCTTGGTGCAAACCGGTGGAGCATAAAATATAATTATTTCATAGTTAAAAATATAAATAAAGCAGAAACAAATTGAATAAAACAAAAATAACGATACACGAAGGGCCATAGTATAGTTTTGGTTATATTATGGGTTTTATTTCCTCTTTGTTTTATACATTTTAACCTTTATCTACGCATTATTAGAGTTGCTTTTATTTTATTCATTCGTAGCACAAAGTATATCCTATTCCTCATTTAGAATAGTACAATTACATTTGATTACTATTTTTTGAAAAGTAATTTCTTGATGCGACCAATAGGTTTATTATTTAAGGTGTTTTCTTCAAGTAATGATTTTTTTTCTTTCTGCATACGCAATTATAACCGGATTAACCGAAATGATAAATAATCCAGTAAAAATGTTCGGATGATTTCCCGGTATTCCCGAAACTGATGTTTTTCCTGGTTTAACATTATTTTTTTATAAGTATTTTATGACCGTCGTTGAACAGTCGACCTAGTTTTGGGTTTACGACCGATGTTCAAATCCAAAGCCTTGTAATTTTGAACCCAATCCAGAAGACAAGGGAACTCTGGTTCAAGTATTGGGAGAAATTTGCCTTCATGGAGGACTTTTTGATAGAGCTAACCCACATTTTCTTAACATGGAGAGGAAAACCACGAAAACTTCCAACGACAAGGGGACTCTAACCCATAATCCGTCTGCCACTGAAGATATTTTACGTCAGCACTGTGGTCGGTGTGAACCGAGTGCGGAATTCGAACTGACCGACCATTGCAGGGATTCAAACCCGGTTCACCTCATTGGAAGACGAACGCTCTATCCCCGCAGCCTCCGCTGCTCAGTTGAACACTATTGATAAAAATCCAATAAGCCGAATAAAGTAAGAAATGTATTTCATAAAATAAGTTTTTTGAATAATGAAAATGTTATTTTTCTTTGGCCACTAACTTTGTAATTTTTTTTTTAAATAAATAAAGCGAAGGAAAAAATATTACTCTCTTTCTATCCCACTAAGACTTATAATCAAACGTTGCCCAATAAGCATATAGCATTTGTGCGAAACACGTAAAATGTATACAATTATTCTCCTATTCATAAATTGCTTAGAAGCACCAGCACTTGCTTAGAAGCATATATATGAATATATATCTATATCTATATATATATAGGTTCAAAATGAAGATAAAATAAAGGAGAATTACAGACATATGAAGAAGAATATAAAGGGGGGGGGGAGAAAAAATAATAAAAAATAACAAACTGGAAGAAAAAAAGGATAAAATTTTTTTAAAAATCCGGAAAATAAAAGATATAATCTTTTATTTTCCGGACTTTTAAAAAATTTTTATCCTTTTTTTTCTTTTCTTCCAGTTGTTTGTTATTTTTTATTATTTTTTCTCCCCCCCCCCTNTCCCCCCCCCCCCTTTTTTTTTTCTTTCTTCATATATCTGTAACTTTCTTTTGTTTTATCTTCATTTTGAACTTATCTAATGTGTTCTCTTTACTTGCAGCTTATGCGCAATAAATGATACTTATTGTTTTTCGTAATTTTCTTCGTGTTTTTTTGTATTTATTTATTTTGTTATGTATGTATTTATTTATTTTGTTAAGGCTCTTTACGTTTATGAATTTTTGCTTTGACTTTATTATATCTTAACTCAACTTCAATGGGAAATTATAGATAAATATGTATAGTATCAATGTTCCTTGAAAAATATAAAGCTTTAATTCAACAATTTTTAATTTAATTTCAAAGAATACCAAAAGTGAAAGTAAATCTGATGGTCTCTTAACGAACTTTGACCTATGACCGAATATCTTTCGTTAAAATCATGATGTTTAAAATATAATCAACTTCACTATCTTGAGGGCATATTTCAAAGACCCCAAAAATTGAGGCCCTAAAAGTGAAAATACACGTGTGTAGGTACTTACCAGTATTCTTTTAAGGTTAAACACGTGTCGAACGGTAAGACTGGTTTCAATTCGGCTAACGAATCGATGATCTCTGCGTTATCTGTTGCATGCAAACTGTCTACAGAACATCCGATTGGCTGGATTTCGGATAAAAGATTTAACTTTAAATTCCCTAATATTCTTATATTTTAGTGCACATAATGAGGTAGGGTTCAATCAGCTTGTTTAAGTAATACAAAAATCTAAAGGACTGCATAAAAATTTGTATAGTGAAATGTTTTCTTTTAAGAGATGTAAAGCAAATAATGTCAAAATCTTTTCAATTCACAGTTTATATTTTCAAAAAAATAATAAACTTTGAACTTTTATATTATAGTATGTTTGAAAAACAATGATTCTTAGCTTTCTTTTTAAAAAAATCAAAAGAGTACCAAAACCTATGATTAAATATGTATAAGCGCTCTAAATGTACCAGAAATACAAGAAGCATTTTTATTTCACCATTTATTTAATAGATACAAGTCAATTGTGCACGCCTTAATTTGTTAATAAGTTTAAATAGTTTTAACTTTTAAAATCGAGGTCATTATGAAATATAGATTTGTGAATACAAATTTACTATTACATATAGCATATTGCATTCAATTTTTAATTATTCGGGCCTTTGGTTCGAATTTATATATCCAAATGTTAACAAAACTTTTATATAAAAAAATTTTTTTCCTGCTTTTTTCAGATATTTAAAAGTTTCTACATTGCACAATTGAAAATATAATATTGAAATATAGTATTGAAATACAGTAAACATGCAGACGTGTTGTTACTACGTATCGAAACAAGGATTATCAGATTTGTAAAAATATTAAATCTTTTCTAAATTTTTCACCTAAAAATAGTGAAAATTCCTCATTTTTTAATTTTAGGTTCATTTACCTCTTAATAAGATTGAAATATATAAACCCAAATTCGTTCTCTTTATTATAGAGAATTTATAAATAAAATAAAATAAAAAAAACACAATTGAGAAGATTCATTATTAGGCCATTGTAGAAAACTTAATAATGATAATGCTGATAATTTCGCTACGATAGCTATTAAAGAAAATAAACTCAAACATCATTTGTAATATATCTAATGTTTGGTTCTAGTAAACAACCAGTTTTTATCTGAAATATTTTCATTTGCTCAATGAACTTTCCAAAATATCTGCAGTTTGAAGGACATTTGAGGGGTTGTATCGACATGCAAGTTTAACATACTTGAAAAAAAAAAATATTTATTTATTTTTTTTTTGAAAGCCGGATGTCTAACGAAAATTTCTAAAATAACAGAAATTAAAAATGCTAGTTTCAAGGTAAATCTTAGTTACTCTTAAATTTCAATTGTTAAAATAATGTTAATTGTCAAATTTCCGTTGTCTGATGAGAATCCCGTCATATGCTCCCGAATCTAATAATAAACTAAACTCAGTGGCGCGACAGCCCAAAGAGGGCCAAGGTCTACAGTGCCCATCTCAGTTTTCTTGACCTTGGGCTCTGGGATGCAGGAGCAGATGTTCCGGTCAGGTGGTCAGCCGAACGCGGAATCCCCAGTGTTTAGTTCCCAAGCATGCTTGGTACTTATTGAATTAATTATCGACCCACTGAAGGGATGAAAGGCTGAGTCAACCTTGCCCGGCTCGAGCATCGAACCAGGAACCTGTGGCAGGGCAGCGCGAAGCGCTACCTCTCAGCCACCAATCTAATAATAACTCTTTTAAAATTAAGAGACAGTTTTCTAACAGTCTTGAAGGATTGGATTTTTGATTTTCTTTATATCTTCAGGATATGTTCTTTATGTAAAATTATTGGACAGACTTTTTATTTTTGCGAAAAATATTTTCTTGCAGTTTGGGTCCTTAACATCTTAAACATTTATATTATCTGTACAAGCATAAAACATTTTTTTTATCCATATATAATAAACAATTTTGTATTTACCATTAAATCTACAATAAAATTATTTATCATGTCTAGACTTCATTTAGATAACAAGAACAGAAATATCAACTAGATAGATAAAGTGTTAGGTTTTAACTAACCGAACAAAAATATATGTTCTTTGAAAACATTGTTTAAGATAAACTGCGACTCGTGCGGAGAAGTTCACAACAAAATGTCACTCTCGAGACTTTGCCTCGTGGCTAAATAGTTCATAATAGAACAAAAACCGAAAAACTTAGCTCTAGAACCGAGAGATTTCAGACAGAGAAAAATCAAAAGAAGACTTTCTTCACACGTGGAAACCCCGTACCTGTTATCAATTTTGAGTAATACCTTCCTTTGGATACTTTCGAATATGTTGATGTCACACTGACGCAATTTCTGAATCAGCCTTGATTGGCTGAGGCCTTTTCTTTCACGAAATTCGAAACGCCTCGTAGAAGGCGTTTCGAATTCATTTCTTGTTATTATTTTTTTTAAAAAAAGAAATCTTTATAAAGGTAAACTACGGCGGCGCGATTTTAGTTGTAATCAATTATTAGGTTTTAACTATGAAGCGTACGTGTTTCAAGCAATTTTTAATTAACATCTGCAGTTTCGGTAAGTGCTTAGTAGAAAATCTTTAAAACCCCTTGAAAGAGTTTATTGCGTAGTAATTTTATATTATTTTGTTGCATTATGTATTGTGGTTTTAAGTTTAATATTTAGTAAATTGTTTGTTGTCGCCTCTTATATCTATTCATAACTAAACAGAGTTATTCTGTAACTATTTATTCGACTAGTTAACAGTGAACTAAAAACAAATTTATTTCTGCATCTCAAAGTAGCATAGCTTAAGGAAAATATTCTCAAATTTTTATTAAAATGTAGATAAGGAAAAAAATTTTAATTTTCAAATGTTAAAGATTTTAAGGGTTCAAAGTGTACATTTCGAAGTACTAATAATGACATAAGTCTGTAGTCTTTCAGCTGAATGTCTATACTTATCAAGAAAATATATGCTTGGTCATTTTTTCCCAATTAGAATAAAAAATTTCGATTTACATTTTATGTAAAAAAATTTAACTTTCAAATCTTACACAAATGTTAATCTATACTAAACTATGTACAAATGCTAATGCTACAAATTTTAAGTAAAGTTAAATATGCAAATTTTTAAAGTAAATACGTCTTAGTGAAATAATAACTGGAATCAAACAAAATTTTTGAACGAACTGTTCCCCGAAAACCATAAATTTTCATATTTAAATTTTTTAAACTTTTTGTTTTTACCGCATAACTAGTTGGCATTTTTGGGGATTTAAATTCTTACGAAGTAAATGTTTGTAGATGCAGAAAATTTTCATACTAATTTTAAAAATTCCTATTTAGAATTGTCAGTGGTAGGTATTCAAAGATGCCAACTTGTTCCGGACAGCAAATATATATTTTAAAGTGGTAGTTTATCAATTGTGATTCTGGGTTTGACAAATTCAATTTATTAAATTTTTATCCACCACTATTTCTAAATAATTCGTAGGCTTATATAATTCACCACTTTATTGCCATGTCATATTTTTTAAAATGAGAGCAAAAATAGTCAAACATTTGTAAAATTTACTTTGTAGTTATTTACCGTTTTTTTTTGTTTTTTTTTTAAAATTATTTCGGCGTATCCGGAGCAGTTGGCATCTCCTGGTTTTGTTTGCATACATAAGAAGCTATTTAAGAAAAAGGCTTTGCAAATTTAATGACTATTTTTTTTGTTTGTTACAAGTCAGTTATTTTGTCCTTAATTCTAAAATTTTTAAATTGTATGTGTAATACGCAATCATTGTAAATGTGTATTGTATGTTAAGCATATAGTTATTTGTATTTGTACAATGCATAAATTTTTAATTTGTATAAAATGTACACACACAGTGTATCTATAGCAAGAACTTATTTCGTTAATCCCATATTACTTAATATAAAGTATCACCTTTATCAGAATAAAGAATTGTTTTGTCGGGAGTTGATTCGACTCAGACTTTCAGTCTATTAAAAATTTTGGCAGATCCCCGGAAAATATCATTTCTAAGTAAATATCAATTTTATATCACACATTTTTGTTTTTATGTACAAATAGAAGGAAACGTACAGTTAGAAAGAAACTTATCGAATTAAAATTAACCTTCATATTAAAAGATAATTTGAAGAATTTTTTAAAAAAAATATTTCTACAAAATATTGAAATAATAAGAAACCATTATATATAAAAAGATATATCTCGCACTCATAAATTACTAAATATCTTATTACAAGAAAATTCTACAGGGAATATTTTGAAACTTGGAAAAAGGTAGAACTAAATTCTCTCGATAAGGAAGCTATTTCAAATTAGATATTTGCTTTTCTTTTTTAATTAACTTTTGAATCTAGCAAAATTTTTCGTTTTGGAATTTTTGTACTTTCAAAGTTCCATCTTACATGTGCTGAAAAACTCTCAAATGTGATGATAAATTTAAAGATGATAAAAGTTATAATTTAAAGGTTTTTCTCAGTATTTGAGTAATATTTTTTTCGTCTTAACAATTGTGAATGTTTGTATAAATTTTCATAAAATCAAAAACTTCTTTGAATCTGAAGTCGAGCAAACTTTTATTAACTTAGACTCCCAAGGCTGGATTGAGATTAGGGCGTAATTTTTTTCGCCTCACGAAAGAGCTCTAAATGTTGTGAAAGTGAAACCGACGCGTATTTCAGTCTTGGTATTCAGTCTTGATATTTTGAGTGAAAATTCAGAAATATATATATTTTGCAACGATCTATAAAAGAATTTAACATTTTCTGTGTGCTTGATTGACTAAAATATAATTTGAGGAAATATGGAAAATTCTAATTTCTTAATTTCGATTTTTAAAATTTGTATGCTTTATAGTTCTTACTGAACATTTATAATTTTTTACAGGATGCTTTTACTGGCTTGCACTTAATCGCATTTAAATGTTTCAGTGAAATATTTTGTAAAAAAAATTGGAATTCCTTTTTTTCGAACTTTTATAAAACAAGCTTAAGTGGAACTGAATTTTATAAAGTTTCAATATTTCTGAATCTGATTGAAAATTTGTAGGTAGGAGTGAACCTGAAAATTTTCTTTTTCTCCGACTGGTTAAATCCTGGATTCCATAATCCTGGTTAAATATTAATCAAATAACGCACTCATTTATGTTTGTCTGATATTGGAAACTCTAGTAAAACTTAAGGATTGCAAGTTCAACTATTCAAAAAGTTTTTTTTGTTTGCATTTTACCTTTCATTTACTTAATGAATAGTCAGACTTCATTTTGAAGTATTATGAAGAATTTTAACTAGAAGACAACAAATTGTTATTAGCAGTTATTTTTGAAAGTGGAAAATGCTCATTTGAAGCTAAAAAATATTTTATTTTCAATTATTTATTGTTGCATTTCGATGATTGATGTTTCTTCAAATTAGTGTTAAAAACATCACCCAAATTTATTAACCTTTGTCACTCTTTTAATCATTCATACACTAGCCCTTAAAAGTATTAGACTTAGAAGTATTAGACAAAAAGTATTAGACACCACATATTCCACTTTCGCAAATAGAAATAATTTGAATTACTTCCTGATTTGTATTATGTTCATACAAATTCCTTTAATTGATATAGTGAAAATAAATATCATTAACTATAATTCCTAGTTTATTACACTTCGAAATTTTTTAAAAAATGTTCTATCTATACAAGTGTCGTAAATTTTCAATTTTCTAAGTGAAAGTTAACATTTGTGAACATTTAAATTTTGACACCTCTACTCTACTAACGTTCTATTATAGATTTTATTTTTACTAAATAAAAATTGGCGAACCCTTATATAAAATTTCATTAAGCTTTTGCGTTGATTAGAATTGTATTTTTAAAGACTAATAAAATTTAATACTCGCTTTAATCAAACATAAAATTTTTTATAAGTATAAATTTTGGAAAATTGCAAGTAATCTAATTGAAATAAGGGAGAAGTACTATGACTTTTTTTTTTTCTCAATTTAAGAACCCAACCGTTAAATCAGAAAGTTTAATGCATTAAATGCCCTGGTAGGACGAAAAAAAAAAACGCTCTATACTGACTCACGCATAACACGTTAACACTTTAATCGGAGTTTATAACACAGCTTGTTAAATTCTTACTACTAAAATGTTTTTGAACAGTATTAACCGGTTAACGCCCAGCGTCATATATTTAGGACAGTTCCTTTTTTCAAAGACATTCATTGTGGCGGGAAACTCTTTTCAACATTTTCATTTATCTGGGTGAATTAAATGATTCTCAGATACCACAATGATTTAGTTATTTCTGATTAGATCTAGAATTATAAGGAATAAGTACTTTTTGATCTATCAAAGATTTTTTGAATGCCATAACAGTGGAAAAACCAATTAATTTCGATAATATATTAAACCACTTTTTCCATAAAACCACTTTTTGTATCATTTCCATATATAAATTCGGGACTAAACGGATTAAAAGATTGGAGGGAAACACAATCTAACTTAAGTTTTGACAATTATTAAATTTATTTATCTGTCGAACTTTAAAAATAAAGCAATGAACCTGTCTATAGACAGTTAAGCAAACAATATTGTAATTAGTTCATTGTTGAAAAAAATCGGATGTTTTAAATTTAAATACAATAAGTTATTGTAGTACAAACAAATATTTTGTCTATAAGTGGCTATTTAAAGCATAGTACAAATGTATCGGTAGAACTCAAAATTACCTTATAATACTACCAAATTAAATGTTCTAAATGTTAAATAAATTTGATCGAAGAGGAGTAAGGGAAAAGGTACCACTTCGAATTTGAGAAACGTTTGATAGTTTGAAATGAGAGGCTGCTTCTGATGCTGCCATCTAGTGACAAGTAGGAAACATACAAGTGTAGCATTTTTCTTTTTTCTTTACGAGTATCGCTTATAAAACTTTATGTTGCTTAAAACATACGTCTTAAGTAACTCACTCGTCATTTAAGTAAGTTTTACATTCAGAATATTAAAAAAAACACTCACAATTGTTTTACAAATTGAAAATTGTGAAACAAATCCTTTAGGATAAAGAGAAATTATCACCGTTGAATCGTCAAGCAAAAGATAAAGTAACTATCTAAAAACTTTGTTGAAATAATTGTTGAATTGTAACAATATCTTCATCTGAAATTATAAGTGGATGGGAAACTTATTTTTTTTATATGGATATATGATCTTGTCTTAAAATTATTGATTAGTAAAATAAGTTTTACTCTTTTTGTAAGTATCAACTTGCATTTTTAGCAAAACAAAATATTATATTTTAATTAAAAAGAAAAAAATGCCTAAAACGTAGTTAAAAAAAGTAATCATTTTTCCATCATTGTTTTAAAAATCTTAATCTAAATTGTATTGTGACATTATCGTTCACATTCAAATGGTTTATAGTACATTAATTTATGTAAAACATTGAAACTAATTACTTGAAAACAAAAACACTAACAAATATTTATTTATAAAAAGAAAACTTTAATCATTTTGTTAATTAAAAATAGATTCCTTAAATTAAAAAAATTAATTAAAATATATTAGAACAAACATGAAGCCATAATAAGTTACCATAGATATTTTATTTAAAAGATATTACATTTTTAAAAATTTATTCTTTAATTTTTTATTTTATCAAATTAAAACAAAATGAACTGCTGTTAAAACAAAGTTAAAATACTCAAGTCATAAATAACATTAGCATAAAATGTTTTATTTAAAAATATTTATATTCTTATAAAAATTAAATTTTTTTTTTTAATTGATAACGTTTTGCAGCAAAAATACAAATACATATAAAATAAGTGTTTAATGTTTTAATTTTAAGTTAAAAATAAATTTTACAAGATTGTGCGAAATGTTTCCCAGACACCGAACTATGGGAACTGAGCCACCATAGCTAGGGAATGAACTGTCTTCAAGGTTAGTAGGCTTTATTTTAATTTACTTTAAATTCCTTTCATTGTGTGAAAAAGGGAAATTTTCTTTGATATTTCAGAAAAGGCGCACTATATGTAATATACACTAGCTATGGGGGCTCAGGGAATACTTCGCCTTCAAATGAGGTGAACAGGGTTCGAAACCCAGCAATGGTTGGTCCATACGAATTCCGCATCCGGCTTGCACCGACCACAGTACTGACGTAAAATATCCTCAGTGGTAGACGGATCAGGGGTTAAAGTCTCCTTGCCATCAGGATAAACGTCGGAAGTTTTCGTGGTTTCCTTTCAATGTAACGCAATTGCTGGTTAGTTCCATCAAGAAGTCCTCCACCAAAGTAAATTTCTCCCAATACTTGATCCAGGAGTTCCCTTATCTTCTGGATTGGGTTCAAAATTACAAGGCCACGGAGCTGAACATTAGTAGTCGTAAACTCAAATTTTTGTTTACTGATGGTTATAAATTAAATAAAAAGATGCACCTTAGAATATTCAGTTCAAATATTTACTTATTTTTTTAATGAAAAAAAAAATTATGTAGTGCATATCTGATTGCCTTGTTAAGAATAGGAAAATTCCGCGAAAACAAAGCGTGTTGTCCAGCTATTGGCGCCATGTCCAGAGTATCTATTTATTGAACCATTTTGGCGAGAGTGGTTTGCTTAGGGTGCCTTACTGTGATAAAATTTGGTATTTTTAAGCATGCATTGTCTGGATAAGAATTAAAGCATAAAATATAGTTCTCTCCAATTGCAGCAGAGTTACAAGCATTAAATGTTACAAAAATCAGAAAACTTGGAGGAAGATTTTTCTTGGCTTATGGTAATCGAATTCTCTACTCAATAGGCTCCTTACTTTTTTTTTTTTTAACTCACTGCCCACTTTGCAAGTTCAGAATTCTTCAACGCCCCCAAACAAAAGTTTAAAAAAAACTTTTCTTCAGCACTTTTGATGTGATGTACTACTTGAGATGTTTTAACCATATTGTCATTTTAAGGAAAATTCCTGCTGATCAATGAATTTTAACCTAGCTTTTTTTTTAGCGTTTGATGTATCACCTTTCTATTTTAAAGAATTAAATACATAATATCGACTTAAATGTCAAACTACATATTTCTTACAGGTCTGAAAAAATTTTATATAAACTCCGATCGTTCAATGTTTCTTTTCAGGCACATATAGAGTACTAAGTTAAACATTGTTAACAATCTGTTCACACAGCTATAGTTTAGAAGGGAAGAAGAGTGGGAAGAAGGCATGGGTGTTGCAATTGTTCAATGTTTGAGCGAGACGAAATTAAAATAGTCTCCTTATTTTCGCCAAATTTCTTATACAACAAAAGTTAGTTCTAAAAATTGCCGAATATCTGCAGCAAAAATCTTTTTCTCAATTTTGCTTTTCGTAAGTTTAAATCGATGATTCACGAAAATTTTCTTAATTTCTAATTGCTTCGTAAATATTTCACTTAAAATTGGTTCAACTCTATTAGTCAAAGTATAATTCCACTAAAAATTCTATTTTCTGGAAAGCATTTAACACTTAAATTTACACGGTAAATGCAATTTAAAAAAAATTAACTTAGATGTCACTCCCCTTAAAACATACAATTGTACATTCTATCGTTCGAGGCTGACACGCATGATGCCCCTCTTAATTAAGTTGTGAATTTAGAATCAAAATCAAACATACTTGATTTTTACGGATCTTCTTACGAAATTTCTTAAATTTCTCAGTAATTTTTTTATCTTTATACTTTCGATTTCTGAATAAATCTCAAATTTCTGTTAATTTCTCATGAAATTTGACACATGGTTTATTTTTTAAAATAATAGACACAGTAATATTTTCCCCCTAACGAGGCAGCTTAATGAATCGATATTTTGAAAAGGTCTATTATGCAACTAGTAAGTTGCAAAAAAAAAAAAAGTTTTTTTCTTAAGTGATACAGAACGAAATAATTTCACGCTCGGTTTCTAATTCCAGTACAGGAATTTTCCTTTACCAATTTTTTCAAGAATTATTTTATTTCTTCGAAAATCCCTTAAAAAGATTGTTTATAGCCGAAAAAAGGAAATAATTCTATGTACGTCTATTAAAAAAGTGTCACTATCAATATAAAACTTCAAATTTGAGGTTAATTTGATTTGATAGAGTTGTGAGTTTGGCTACACTGAAAATGCAGTTTCAAGAAAAAGTGTTTCTAGGCACACGCTGTGAACCCAAACCTTGCCCTGCTCATATAAAGACTTAAAGCTCCCCTGCAATTTTTCACGAACATAATTTTAACGTTTTTTACCACCCGGTTTAAATTTTAAAAATCAAAATAAAATAAAAAAAATCTAAAATCCTAAAGTTGTCGTTAAAGTTCAAGTATTTTCCCTTATAGCTTCAGGTTGTAGCTCGGGTCCCTTATACCTTAACTTCTTAAGTTTGGTTTAAGATGTCACTAAAACTAAAGCAGATTCTTGAACTATTATCATCCAATCTAATGATTTAATTAGCAAAAACTAATTTTTATATGCAAGAATTTTGAAGTGCTGACTGAAAAGAAAGAATAATGCTGGAATAATTCTTGTCCACTTGACTCCTTCTTCGTATTTTAAATGAATAAGAAATTATATAAAATCAATATTTTAAGTAATTTTATTTCTACAAAATCGTTAGCGTATTTTTCAAATCTATAACAAATTATCTTCAGAAAATTGTATGTTATAGATTACTTACTTCATGCAACAAATCTTATAGTGTTACCCTTAGTTTCCTCATTATTTTAATTCATTTCAGGCGTGCTATATTTCTTTGGCCAATATGGAGTATGCTTCGCCTCTGCATGCAATAAAAATCCTTACATTAAAGAGACTGGACCATTGGTGGAAACTAGCTCTGGGCCGATAGTTGGTAAATACGTTAAGGTATTCGACACAGATGTTGCAGCCTTCTTAGGTATACCATTTGCAAAGCCTCCGATAGGAGAAAAGCGATTCGCCAAACCGGAACCAATAGGAAAGTGGGAAACACCGATCTTTGCCAATGCGAAACCTTCATCTTGTGTGCAGTTTTCTAGCAGAGATTTTCATTGGATTCCCAAGGGAATAAACATAAGTGAAGACTGTCTGTATTTAAATGTATGGACACCAGTTCACTGCAATTGCAATGATTTTAATAAATTACCTGTTTTGGTGTGGATTCATGGTGGTGGATTTTATGCTGGCTCATCGACTATGGATGTATATGACGGTAGTATATTTTCCTCTTACGGTGATGCTGTCATTGTTAGTGTGAACTACAGATTGGGAATATTTGGCTTTCTTAATGCTGGCATAGATCAAGCGCCAGGAAATGTTGGTCTTTTTGATCAACTTTTAGCGTTGAAATGGATTAATGCCAATATTCAAAATTTCGGTGGAGATCCAAACAGCATTACACTTTTCGGAGAAAGTGCCGGGTCAATTTCAATCAACGATCTCTTGCTTTCACCGTTGTCAGATGGACTCTTTCACAAGGTGATTATGGAGAGTGGTACAGCTTATTACCAGTACTATACGGATAATTCTAATATAGCCTTATTTAAAGCAAGCACGTTTTCCAAAGTGGTTGGGTGTGAGAGCGAGAACAAAACTTTAGCAACTAGCCCGGTGGAAGTGGTGCAGTGTTTGAAGGAGAAAGATTCTTCTCAACTTGCTGAAGCTGAGAACATGTTTACCTCTAAATTCCCTCTTTTCTTCACCCCAACATTCGGAGACGAATTTTTGCCACAACATCCCATATTACAGATGAAATCTGGCGAATTTCCTCAGTTGCCTATTCTAATTGGTAATAACAAAAACGAAGGATCTGTCTTTTTGTCCTATGCCATGCCGGACGTGTTTCCGAGTGACAAAAGTGTGAATCTTACTTTGCTGCAAGCTAAAAATGTTATACGTGGATTATTTGCTAATGCGCCAGAAGTTTCTCCAGAAGTAGTGTTTGCTTTTTATTTCCGGAATATAACCGAAGACAACTCTGCCGAGGTTGTGCAAGCAATTTCAAATGCTTTTGGCGATTTCACTTTCAATTGCCCATCATTGTTTCTCGCCGAAAAAACTAACAATTCAAGATTGTATTGGTTAACGCATCGTTCTCTGAAGGAAGGTGACGCGGAATGGATGGGAATACCACATTTTTATGAAGTACAATATATTTTTGGCAAGCCAATCATTGATGCACTCAAATATACACCGGAAGATGGGAAGTTTAGTGGTGATCTGATCAAGAAATGGGTGAATTTCGCTCGTACAGGGTGAGTATAAATTAAACACAATTTAAATTTGTTTATGTAATACATAAGTTTCCAAAACTGACTAAGGGATTTAAGTATCTTGCCAAAAATTACTCATCCACTTTGCTCGAAAATGTCGCAAAACATCAATGTGGAGAAAAATCAGTTTTGTGAAAATTGAAAGAGTTTGTGGTGTTATATTTTAATTTTTCAAAAGTTTTCCAAATGTTACATTGTTTTGGCTCCTAAAAAATTGGAAAAATTGATAATTGGATTTTTGCACTTCGATAAGATCAAACATACCCACACATGTGGCCTAAGACGGTCAGCACCAGTAAATCGTTAATAAACAAAATGGTGTGTCAATGTTGAGCTGAGTAATAAGACACTTAAATTGTAGGCAACTTTTCATTGGCTAAGGAGTTAAGAAAAATTATTCTTTAAATATAGCTTTCACATCGATCTGGAGGGCTAAAGCTTTGCATAACCACACTCCAATCTTTGGGTTCCCGATACTCAGTACCCTCGAACGGTGAAGTTATGGTTAAAGACTAATCTGTAGGAAATGAAGTTAATAAAACGAAAGTGAAACAGTGGTTTTCTATATGGTATCCGAAATATAGTGAAACGTGACAGGCTATGTGCCCTGGTTTAGCTTACCTTTGAATATAGATGAATTATTTAATTTTTTCTTAGCAACAAGTTGTTAAAGCAATTTTAAATTCAAAAAAAGCGCTGAATTGTGCTCTGCCTTATAAAATAGATTTTCAAATACTTATTGCTGTAAATGTATAATTCTTAAAAGCCCCTCTTTTTAAAAGAAAAAACAAAAATTATACAAAGCTTGCTACTTGACATTTTTGATTCTATTAAAATTGTCTGGATATTAAACTATTTTATAGATATAAAACTCTATTTAAAATTACTTGATACGTTTTTTTATTTTTCAAAAAATGTTCTCGGGATTTTGGGGGTCGAAGCAAAAGATACTTTGGAATTTTGAGAGAAAAATATATATTCTATTTACACGCGGTAACACTTTCTGAAATAAATCATAGCACTGACCACTACTTTGTTCTACTTCCACACTAATTGTTAAGCTATAACTACTAAATCTTTATAATAAGGATATATTTTTCTTAATTTTGAGTGTCGAAACCTATTTGGTTCAGCCACAAATGCGTATTTCTGTGAATGCATAAATGAGGATTACCAAAAATGTGTGTGGTGTGCATTTGCCTGAAGTAGCAAGAAACTGGAAGTTTGCACAATACTTAGGGTTCTTAACTGCCTTCGTCAAAACTAAATAAGTAGGAAATTTGCTGGAAAATTAGTCTTTAAAAGTATAGCTGAAACAAAATTAATTCACAAAACTAGGGTTACTGATTGAGCTTCTACACAAGGCCCTAAACTTTGAGGCTCGTACTTTATCTTCATGAATATCTATATTCATATTACCTTTCATATTTTACATGCAGCTGTAAATTGTTTTAAAAAATGTGACTTATACGAATGTCTTATGACTTACATGAGTTATGACCTATACGAATATCTGAAGTAAACACTCTCCAAGCTGTGCTTTAGTCTATAACTAGAACTTACTGAGGAAGAGGGATGAAAAAACATACTGATGCCATCTAAGCAAGTTATGCTTCCGATGTAATTATTTATGTAGAATCTAATAAAATCATATCGAAGCCTGCTAGTTAATAGTTTATAAGATATATCTGTTAGTTAATAAGTTATTTAAATTTTATATCTAAACAGTGCAAATTTTGACTCGTGCATATTTATACGTCTGACATTGCTAACCAAGCAAATGAGGTATTGATTCAGTTTTTTTTCTTTTTAAAGTTTTTGCGAAAAAGTCTACTACAAAGGCAGGTTTTTCAATCTTTCTTAAATAAATTTTTCTGCATTAAAGCGTAATTAAGACTAGATATCAAATGTTTCTTTAATAATAAAAAGTGAAAGGAGATCATTAGATAACACCCTGCATTTATTTAAATTTTACATTGAAACAGGTCAAATTTTGACTCGTACGTATTTATGCGTCTGACATTGTTATCCAGTCAAGTATGATTCCAATGTATTTTTTAAGAAATCCAGAGGAACATTTCAGTTTACTAACAGTTTAAAAAAGTTATAAAAGATTTTTATTAAAATATCCTTTGTTTGCACTTACCTACTCAAAGCTTTTATAACTTGTATGCTGGTAGTGAATGGAAGTGTTCCTGTTGATTGCTTTAAAAATATTTTGGAATTAATACCCAACTTGATTGGATAGCAATGCTAGATGCATAAACATGCAAGTTAGAATTTGCTCTATTTCTGTATAAAATGCAAATAATTTAACTGTTAAATCTATCTACTTGAGTGTAAAATATTAACATACTCTAATCAGTTCGTATTATATACATACTCTAATACGTATTCTAATCAGTGTAAAAATTTGCGCTAGAAACATAACTTTCCTAAATAGTCGGAGTATTATCAATCCTCCACCTTAGTAAATTCTAGATAGACTAAAACTCGCATCGAGGTAAGTGTTAACTTTAGATATTCATATTAGGCTCAAAGTTCCTTTTTTTGAAACAATTCACAGCTTTTCTGTAACTAATGCTGCATTCAATTACTTATGTACGGGCCTCAAAGTTTAGTGCAGTATTATTTAAAAGTTGAACCAGTTACCATAGATCTGCAAATTGACTCCTGTTACTGCTATTTTTTAAGTCTTTTTTCCTGCAAACTTCATACTATTTAAGTTTTTGTGAGGATATTTAATGATCTATAAAATTGGGCAACGTTTCAATTTCTTGCTACTTATGGTAAACTTTAAGGTCATGTAAAATATACACCAAATCTTTATTCTTTTATGTACTATTTATTAGCATGTCTTCACAGAAATATATCCATGGTTCACTGTTGGCACTTGTAAGTTTTGAAAATTAATCAAACAAAAGAGCCTTATTTTGTAGATTACTTTTTACCATCGATGTTAAGGTCGACTCAAAGTGTTTGTCTTAATAGTTAATGTAGAAGTAGTTGAACACGAAATCAGCGTCTTGATTTACTCAGATTACAAAAAGTAGTACCAGATGTGAATGTTTTCCTCAATTTTCCAGAGGATTTCCAGTTTGAATCAAGAAATCGCTTAACGATTCCGTGGAAATATTTACAGAAGTTATTAAATGTATTCAGCTCTATATCTCATAAGGCGACCCTTTCATTCTCAATCTTTGAAAAACGTTATGCTGTCACACGATAATCTGTTGTCAGAAGTTTAAGTACAAAAAAAAAAAAAAAAAAATCGGGAAATCGCACATTTAACCTAAAATCCAAGATGGCGATGTCATGAAAAAGGCCTCTTGAAGTTTTGAAACACACAGAAGTTATGGCTTTCTACAAGATTTTTGTTTGAAATATCTAGTGTTCAAACAGTGGCATCGCACCGGTAACAGCGAAGACTTAAAATATTCTCAGTGGTAGACGAATCATGGGTTAGTCCACTTGCCATGAGGCTAACCATGGGAGGTTTTTGTGTTTTTTTTCTTCACCCAAATGTGGGTTAGTTCCGTCAAGAAGTCTTGTACAAAAGCAAAATTCCTCCCAATTCTTGATCCAGGAGTTCCCCTGTCTTCTGGTCCCGCAGTGGACTGATCGTTAAGAAACGGTTCCCAGCAGATCACCGAAGTCAAGCATCACTGGCTACGGTCAGTGTGCGGGTGGGTGACTACTTGGATCAGTCTGCGTAGGGGCCAAGGGTGTGCGGTATTGGTCCTCGTTAAATTGTTCTACCGTTAAGTGCTAGACTTCGCGTGCAGGTAGTTGGGCTACCGAAACAGGGGCGCCATCCCCTCTGCAGAGGATCAAAATTGTGATGGCTTGTCTTCGGATCATCCTCAGGGATGTTTCCCAGACCGTCGCCAATAGCCCATTGTGCAGCTCTAGTGCGACGTAAATTAACTACAACAATCCCCTGTGATTTCGAACCAAATCCAGAAGACAAGACCATTAGTAGTCGTAAACCTAAAATTGAGTCTGCTGTTCATCGATGGTTATAATTATAGATGTGTATTCAAAATTTAATGTGCTTATATTGTAATTTTAACAAAAGCTCACTGTTTCTTTTTCTTCCAAGTTTCATCTTAAGTTATCCTGTTTAAATTTGGTACTAATGTTTCATTTATAACTTATCTTTCAGCAACCCAATCTCAGATAACAGCAACGGCTATTGGCCGAAACTGGTGGCATTAAATCCTACTGCATATGAGTTAAATCCTAGAAGTGAAGGAGCTATACCTCACCCTAGATTAGAAGCCTGTGAATTCTGGAGGCCTTACATAGTGTACAAGTAAAGTTGAAATTAATGCAAGGATATTTATTTTACATCTTGATCAAAAGCCTTTTTACCTTGGATAAGTGTTCTTAGAAACACTAAACGATTGTTGAATCTTTTGGAGTTCCAATATCTTTTAAATCACATAGGATTAAAATCTCTAAACCTCGTAAAGTTTAGGTTTTTTTTTCTTCCCAAAGTTGTTAGAGAAAGTGACAATTACGTCCATATACAATCTTTATATACATTATGAGTTTTCCTTCCGATTTTTCTGCTAAAATGTAAACCTGTGTACAAGTTTTTACCTGACATTTTACTATTTAATTTTTAAAAACTAGTTGATTAAACGACTAGCTGATTAAACGAAGATTGGAATTTTGTCGATTTTGTGACAATTTTATTTTGTGAAGTGTTTGAATTTGATATACATGTATATTTTAGAAAGATTTGTAATTTAATTCCTGATTTGTAAATAAATTTTAACTCATTTGATACTCTAAGATTTTTTGAGTTTGCAAGAATAAATACTATTGAAACTTAATATTTTTAAAGATTATTTCCTTGAAAGGTCTCCTTCAGACTGAAAAAAAGATTTTACTCTATAGGTAATCGCCTACGAAGAATATATCCAGAATTTACTTAAGGAATAACTAATTCAGATTTTGAAATAATTTGTTTTATTTTATTCATTAAACTGTTTTTATTGATATTAGTCGATTTTAAATTATTAAGGAAAGTATTAACAATACTTAATTAAAAACTTTGCAAATGTTTTAGAAGCTACTGACAACAGCATTAAAATTCAACATTGGTTTATTTCACTAGGACCCATTTCAACGAATGAAATGAAACTAAAATTATTCAAAAATGTTTGAATAAATAAAGTAATTCTGTTAACTGATTCTTCGTAGGTTAACATGAAGAAAGCACTTTTCTTTTGCTGTTGTCAGAATTGAACCGGTGAAAAGAAAAAGCACTGTAATAATTGAATAAGAAAAAGAAAAGTTACGAAATTTGCATTAATTATACAAAATAAATTACTTAAATATTATAGTATAAAATATTAACATTATAAATTATATTCACTATAAATTATTATTAATATTGCAAATTATTCCAAAATATTATAATAATTTTGTATCCCATGATTTAGGGGTACAAAAATATTTTATAGGAAAACAGTAACTTCATTAGTTTTTGCTGATGACAAAGGAATTACGGAAATTATTTTGGGAAAACTGGATCCTAACATGAGATTTTTCAGGCAATAAAAATACTACGACTGCAATAGAAAGCTTTGTTCTGTTTTATGTTATAAGAAAGAGAAACAAGGAATTTACTATAACTTTATTAAAAATCAGAAATATGCAAATTGGAAAAAAAGTCTATATTTACATCCTTTTAAAATCAAAAGTGAATTTGCTAAGTTATGGACAACAATTCCTGTTTAAGTTAGCAAAACTGGAATAGGATTTCAAATTTCTATTATGTACAATCCTTTCCCAGTATTTTAAATGGTATGAATAAGCATAGCCAGATTTCGAAAATTTACTAGAGTTTACTGCTTTCGATTATTTCAATAGTTTGATAATGTAGGTTTATACATAGAATTCGGCACAGAAAACTCTCTGAATCTTGTGCTAGGGCCCCATGTAAAAGAAATACGAGTCTTGCAAAGTTTTGAAATTTCGATTTCAGAATTTATCACGATCCAGAAAATTCTCAATTACTTATCCCTTTAAAAGGGACACTTATTTCCACAGTAAGTACTTATTACCCAGTAAGTATTAAATTTATTTATAAATTCTTAAAAAAAAAAAATTCAAATAGGGTTAAAAGATCTTTCTCTTGCGTTAGAAAATATTTATGCAACAAAATACAATTTTCTTACACACGGATATAACGAATAGCTAAAATCGCGTTACATACGCAACGCCGTTGATAGTCTTCCCTGAAAATTTATTGTTTTAAATAATCTGTCTTAAAACTCGATGAAAAAAAAAAGAAATTAAGGTGTTAATCTTTTAAAATATAAAAGTATTTTGCAGGAGTAGTTAATATTTGGTGCTCTGTAGAATTCGAAATTACCTTGTATTAACATGACGTTCCCACTGAAAAGTCTCTTATAATTTTGAAACAGCCTGCATTTTATTAAGCAATTTTCAGCAAGCAAATGAATGTCACAAAAATAATTATCGGTATTTACTTGGAAAACAGTTTTAATCAGAAAGGTTGTTTTTCGAAGGCTCCGTCGTAATATGAAATTATGCTTTTTTGAGAATGTTTTTTGCTGTAAATTTGCAACTGTTACTCGTGACTATTAGGTAAAGTTTGTCCTATGTAAAGCCAGTGCTGTCTATTCTTATTGTGAAAATGGCGCAAAACGTCAATACGGAGAAAAGTCACTGTTTTGTGAAAATTAAAAGTTTCTGTGGTCTAATCTTTTAATATTTAAAAACTTACTCCAATGCTGCCTTCTTGGGCTCAAAAACTGAGAATAAGGCAGTGATTTTGATAATTATCATCTAGATGGGAGAGTGTCACCAAATTAGTGATTTTTAAAAAGTTTAAGAACTTTTTATATAAATAAGTTATTCGTCTGTTCTAAAGGGCAGATAATTCACCACGACAATATTATATACATAATTTAAAATCATCACATTGCTTCAAGTGTAAGACACTTAAACTATGGCTTTTTTATTTTCCTTGGTGACTGAGCTTCGAAAAACAGCCTTAAAAATTTAATAACTATGGTAAAATTTGGCGTGCTGAAATGTGCTTTTTATTTAAGAACTTCATACGAGTTTTTTTAAAAACCTAATTTTTTTGAAAAGTTATTGCAATTCTAGGAGTTTTCTCGCGATTTGTTCCTATTATTTCTTTTATATTTCCAAGTAATATTTATTTACAAATTGTAGTTGAAAAGTTTATTCATTTCTCCATCTTTTATAAGCTTCCGCTTGCGTTTATATTAAAAATAACACACACACACACATAGAGAGAGAGAGATTATATGTTGCCAGATATTAACATTTATACTTAAATTTTTAAAAATATATGTCTTATGTTATAATGATGTAAGTCTCATCAACAAATGAAATGACTTCTTTTAAATTTCGTGATTTTGTCAAAAATTCTGCATTCCTGTATTAAAATATTCAGTTCAATTGAATATTTTTCAAATCCATTAGTTCGTTCATTTAATTATGACTAATAACAAATTGTTGTCATATAAAATTATAATAATTATCTACTTCATTAATAAATTTTTTTTGTTGAAAATGATTTCAATTAAGAGAGAAAAAGCTATGGAGAATGTGAAGTTATCACGGGATTTTATGAGCGGAACCACCTAATATTTAAAAAAATAAGTAAATTAAAAATAGTCGTATCTTTCAGACTTACCATACAATATGCTTCAGATGAAAAATGAAATTAAACTCTAGGTAGAAAACATTACATGCTTTCAATTTTTATCAACTTGAATGCTTGTTAGGAAAAGTTTTCTATTTGAGTATACCAACCTGTCTTTGAAACCAGGCGCCATCTTTCTTTTAGTCTCCTCCACGTTATCAGACACGATTGATGCAATTTTATGTACATTAAAAAGATCGAGAAAAATGTAAGAATGGCTAATATTCTTGGGTAATGTATAAACATCATGATCTAGTTTGTGGACTATTTTTTTTAAACCAAAACTGAAACCCATTTACGACAAATATTAGATAAGAATTACTTTGGATAAGAAACAAATAAATGCTGATTCTTTAGAACACTTTTTAACATTCAAATGAGTTATCGTTATAAAAAATAAAAAAAGAGAAAGAAAACTCAATATTCAAAAATAAATAAATATTGTCGGTTAAAAAACATTACAGAGCGTCTGCTATTTGTTCATATCATGCAGCCGATTTAAAAAATATTGTAATTTGACTAGTGCATTTATTAGGAAAATGATAGCTTTGGCATATTACGAGGTCAATCAAAAAAGTTTCTTTTTTTTTCTTTTTTTCCTACTGGGAATAAAAATTTCCTTATTTCATTCTTTTAATAGGGTTGAAAATTTATCCCTTTATCTATATAATCACCATTTTGTTTGAAGCATTTTTGCAGACACTAATAATATTTTTATGCATATTTCAAACCAGCTCGCTTCTATGCTCTTATATCGGACCTCGCTTTCACCTCAGCATTACTGATAAATCTACCTCCTGCTGAAAATTCATTTGATTTCAGCCACATTTGAACGTCAATAGGTGTCAAGCCCAGACTTAATGATTGAAGTTTCCAAAAGATGTTCCACGGAGCCCATGGAAGTGTCACAAAGGCTCCGAGAGTACGAGTGTTTCTTTTTTTAAAAACAAGAATATTTGAAACCTGTAATTTATATCCAGTTTATAATCCATCACCTACACAAAATAACTGCTTATTTTATGCCATTATGTAAGTAAAAATGTCCCCCATGTTCCCATAACAAATCAATACCTCTGCGGGTACTAAATTGGAGATAGATCGATTTCTGATTCAGGCCAAAATTAAGATCTGTGGATGAATGAATGGGTTCGTCCTGCAAGCGGGCGTGGCAAAAGTCAAATTCTTGGCCATAGATGGCGCCTCTGGAAAACAAGAACTATCGCACCTCTCTGCTTTAACAGGCATACGTCAACAACAACATTTAAGTAAAATGGCAATGAAAAAAGAAATAGTAAAAATTGTAAATGTACATTTCTTCCTAAGAACAATATATTAAATAAATTATGAACAATTCATAACAGTCATAAGCAAACTATAATTCATCTTATTAACTAAGCGTTTTAAAGAATTCATCTTATATTATTCATGTTGTTGTTGTTAATTATGCCACTTGCCTATACGAGCATGGCTGCTATTGGAAATCAAGCGAGTTTAAAGCAGAGGGTTGCGTTTCTTGTTATTCCGTGGTGCCATCTATTGTAAAGAAAACGATCACCGCCACTCACACGTCCCGGACCCTTTTACAGGAAGGACCCATTCATATTAAATTCATTCATACACAGACCGTATTTTTGACCTGAACCAGAGAACGATCTATCTCCAATTCTGTACCATCAGATATATTCTTTTTAATAAACGTCATTGAATGGATGACCCAATTTTGGGTTCATGACTACTAATGTTCAACTAGCCTTGTAATTTGAACCAATCCAAAAGACAAGGAAACTCCTGGATCAGTACCCCCAGAGGTGTTGATTTGTTATGGGAACATAGGAAGCTTTGCGACTCGACAGATTTGACGTGCATCAGTCACCATTTACAACACGGGAAGTTTTCAGCCGGCGGGTATCGAACCCTCGAACTCTTGGACATGGGCCCAGTGCCCTACCAACCAGGCTATCCCGGCCTCAACTCAGTATCCTTGTAATTCTGAGCCCAATCCAGAAGACAAGGGAAGCCAATGAAATCGGACACCCGTTCATCACTCCGTAAATGACTCACGCATCAGGCCTGGCATTCTTGGCGAAAACTCTTAAGTCGAATTAGCATTTCTTCACCAATTAGCTTCGCTCAGCGCTTGAACGAAGGACTATATAACTGTTTTCACAATCTTAACAATAGCAGCAAATAAAATTTGCTTTTTCTTTTTTCTTTTTTTTTTTTCTGGAAAAAAATATTGAATGTTCTGCTAAAACTGTTGGTACAATTTCCATCTACAATAATAGACGGGAAAAAAAATAGTGCGTGGAATCCCTCCGTGCGGAAGAAGTTAAACTGCGCAACCTGCGACGTTAATTGTAGAAGAATCAGCAGTCGTATTAGGATTACTAGTTCTATTTAACGACTCTTTTTCCTACTCCGCTCGCTTCCGTGCTCTGTAATCACGGTAATATTATGCATTTTTCCCTCGTGGACCTCTTGAACCAGTGGAAGTGCTTGTGGTTGCCTCATNTTTTCTGGAAAAAAAAAATATCGGATGCTCTACTAAAATTGTTGGTACGATTTCCATCTACAATAATAGACGGGGAAAGAAATTGTTTTCAGAACTGCAACTAAAAGCGAGAATAATGTTGTAAAATTGTAAAAATTGTTTGCCTGACTTGAAATGTCTTCACGGAACCTAATAAACTAAAAAGGCAATTATTTTCTTAGCTACTTTTGTAAGAAATGTAGTAGTTGAAAATTAACATAGCAAATTGATTTACCAAGCAGGAAGGGGGAAAACATTTTTATATTTTAACAGAAAGGAAAACTTCTTTTTTTCCAGTCTTATTTTTAATTTTATAATTAATCAACACCATAACTTTATCAAATTTAACATTATTTCTCACATATGAAAAAAGCTGTAACTTTCAAACTATTATAGTTTATTAATATTTTAATTATTGAATAATTTGACTATCTTTTAAATATTTATAAGAGTGGGTATAAAATAAGTACAATTCTCAAGTTGAAGCAACGTTAATTTATCTATCCATAATTTACTTCAGGAATGTAATTTAAATTATTAAATTTACTAATTCTCTGAAATTTACATGCATTTGTATTTTTTAGCCACTTAATATTGTAAGGAAAGACTTTTTGTTTATGAAATCAGAACATTTATTTTAAATCGCATGTATTTCAAAAATTTTGTAAAAGAATGAATATAAAAGGAAAATATAAAAGGTGGGTACGTTTTTATCAAATTTTTTTTTTAATTATTTAGTATTTTAAGCAAGAATAAAACAGGTTTACTTCTACTAATTTAATTTGGATTACTTAATTTTATTTTTGCAGGTTTAATTCTGATTACTTTTTCAAATATTTTCTTTTAAAAATATTTTTTTGGAAAATATTTTCGCAATTGTTTTAATTTTAAAAAATTTGTTTTAATATAAATTTGTATATTTTTCGCTGATTTTTGACACAGCAGGTAATATTTTTTTAAAAATAAATATCATTCATTTGAAAATGCAGTTTCAAAAGCTCCTTATTATAATTTTCAATTCAAAACAGGAAAAGATCTTCTAAGTTTACTAATTTATAAAGTTGTACATAATTATTCAGGCACTTAAATTTGTAAATGCAAACTCAGTAATCTGTGAATAAAAATTTGTTAATAAGTGAATTCTTATGTCTGCTTCATGAAGTTAGTTAATTATTTATATGCAGTGATAAAATCCATAAGAAATATATTTATTTTGATATCCCTTCACCATATTATCAAAGAGTTATTAAGAATATTCATACATAAAGGAGTTAAGATAAAAGAGTCAAGAGTTAAAATTAATATGCAATTTCTAATTGTGCACTAAATATGACTTAGGTAGTTGTAACTATGATTAATATACAATTTCTTCATTTAATTGTAACTATATAATTGAAATATTTTCACAGTTCTTTACATTAATATAAAAAGTTAAGTTACTTTACATTAAACTTTGAAGAAAATTATAATTTTTTTTGTTTCTTCAGATACTCATAAAATTTGTTTTCCCTTCCAATTGAAGCTCTTTAATTAACCACATTTAAAAACGAGGAAAGTAGTACCTTGAAATTCTAATCACTTAAATTAGATTGCAATTAATCTTCAAACTGTTTTTGTATTTGAATTGGATTTTGTATCTAAAGAAAATATAGCAATGCATGTTAAAATATATATAACACGAAAATAATTTAGATGATTTTTATATAAAACTAGCTGAATGCCCGTTTTTCGTACGGGGTGAATAAGAAATGAGTAAAATATCAATAAATCACAGTAGAGAAACACTACGAAATCATGCTCATAACTGAAAAGTTTATTGCGACACAATGAAGGAGCTTAATGGAAGAGCCAGGTAAGTGACATTTTAGGGGGAATTAATGAATCACTGGATTTGCCTTTCCTTAAATCTTAACACAACTACTCACATCAATTTTTAGTAGGCTAGTATGATTTTTTTTATTTCAAATTAGGCAATAAGGTTTTATTTTTTAGGTAGTTAGGTTTTATTTAAAATTAGGAACAATAAAGCGAAGAATTATTAGTCCCGTCTTAAATTGGAAATAAAATAGTTAGGATACAACTTTTTTTTCATTCTGAAAATGTCACTTACCTGCTTCTTTCACTAAGTTTTTCAATTAATATAGCAAAATTAATTATATTTTTTTATTTAATAGAATTTGTTGCCACTTACAGCGGCGTTACGTTATTGAAGTAAGTGAAACTTGTTTTTTTTTTTTTTTGTAGTTCATCCCATTAGAATAAAGAGAAAATGCATTCATCCCATTAGAATAAAAAGAAATGAATGAAATGCAAGCATCACTTGGCATGATGCTATTACTCGCGGCATAACCAAATAATAGTCAAAATTTACCATTATCAAACACTTTTCTCCGGTACATATCCTTTTCGAGGGGCCGTTCTAAAGTATGGTTATTTAAACGGATTAGTATTGGTTCTGTTTTAATCATAACGAAATATATAATTATAATATTTTATATCTAGGCTAGCATATTTGAAACTTATTGCATAACCCTTCAACATTTAAGTTTTGTTAAAAATATATTTGTCAGTAACAGCCAACTGAAGCCGAAATAAAAAAAAAATTTAATTCTTATTAGTACTAGATAGGGATTTTGGAGAATGGCCATTTCTCCATCTAACCTTTAATTTACTATTAAAGTATTTAGTAGTGGAAAAACAAATTTTTTTTGTTCTCATTCATTAAAATATTAATAAACTATCTTTGCCACAACAAGAAAAATATTTTCAGAAATCACGGAAATCCCGATGTAGAATTCTTACCAAAACTGCAAAAATTAGTATAATACCTGAAGTATATATTACCGTCAGGGATACATATGAATTAAGTGTCATCTGTGAATGGTTATTTTCTACGGTTTTCCTAAGCAGATTTTTTATTAACCTTTTCTCCTTTAACTTTGCTTTTCAGCCCATAGCTTATATATTATATAAAACGCTAATACGTATGTGTCAATAAAACCGATGATATTTCTTTTCTCGCGTTGGCAACAGTTTTTATTTTTAATTGATAGGCTTCGGCGCGCAAGAGCACGTAGTGAGCATCATATGTCTAATCGGGTGAATTCTCACCGAATTATCAAAAAAATTCTCACAAAATTATCTTCATCGAAACCGATGCTTTAGATCCGGCGTTCAGTACTATTTCATATTGTTTTACAACACATGGTTTTAGCCCTCTGGNTTGAAGTGTCGATATTTAAACTGCTTAGTATTGACTCTGTTTTAATCATAGCGAAATATATAATTATAATATTTTATATCTAGGCTAGCATATTTGAAACTTATTGCATAACCCTTCAACATTTAAGTTTTGTTAAAAATATATTTGTCAGTGACAGCCAACTAAAGCCGAAATTTAAAAAAAAAATTTAAATTCTTATTAGTACTTGATAGGGATTTTGGAGAATGGCCATTTCTCTATCTAACCTTTAATTTACTATTAAAATATTTAGTAGTGGAAAGACAAATTT
This sequence comes from Parasteatoda tepidariorum, assembly GCF_043381705.1. Taxonomy (NCBI): domain Eukaryota; kingdom Metazoa; phylum Arthropoda; class Arachnida; order Araneae; family Theridiidae; genus Parasteatoda; species Parasteatoda tepidariorum. Next base: position 64,661,515 of record NC_092207.1, read on the forward strand.
TTTTTGTTCTCATTCATTAAAATATTAATAAACTATCTTTGCTACAACAAAAAAAATATTTTCAGAAATCACGGAAATCCCGATGTAGAATTCTTATCAAAACTGCAAAAATTAGTATAATACCAGTAGTATATATTACTGTCAGGGATACATATGAATTAAGTGTCATCTGTGAATGATGATTTTCTACGGTTTTCCTAAGCAAATTTTTTATTAACCTTTTCTCCTTTAACTTTGCTATGGGCTAAAACCCATAGCTTATATTATTTTATTTCAATTAATACATATTATCAATATTAATAAAGCATTAGTGTCAGTAACAAGATGTCGATTAAAAATAAATAAGTATCTTTTCTCCAATATTTTTGCTTTAGTTTTGATCAGTTTTTTATGTCAATTAACAAATTACCAACATTTATTGTCGTCATTGATAATATGACGATTTCTTACGCTTCTTTTAGACAAATAAATGGATTAACTCCACTACTTTTGCTTTCTAGTACAAAGCTCATTTCTTTTATTTCAACATGCATACATAATTTAAATTAATTAAGCATTATTGGCATCAATAATAATGTGACGATTTTTTACGTTTCACCTAAACAAATAAATACAAAATTTCCATCAATTTTGCCTTTAAATACATGCATATTTTTTTCTATTCAACTAATGCTGATTTTAATTTTTTTTTAGAAAAATGTTTAAAAAAAACATAAATTAAAAAAAATGCGTGGTATCAGATAACTTTAAAAGTATAAATTTGGTGACGTAGCCCTTACGTGTTACCACATCATGTTGCTCATTGAATTTATCTGACATAGCGAACATAAAATAATTCTATATTTAAATTCGCGTAATAAACCATTTTTTTTTATATCAAATAGAGCTATAAGCAAGATATTGCCACTGATGTTATTCTTAAAATATGTGAAAAACTGAATTGTCTAGAGTTAAATTTAAGAAAATGACTCATGCTTAACCAATCAGAAAATTCCATTTCGTTTTTCGATCCGTTCGAATCAATTCAGTGATTAAAGCAAAACTCAATGATAGGAAAATCCAAATCAAACACCAAATCCCTGATTTCAGTACCAATAGAACTCTCACCAGCACAATAACAAAACTCCGGACAGGACTCTTTAGGGGGATAAAAATTCACGGTGACGGGACAAGGACTTTACTGCCTCTGCAAAAATTGCCCAGACATAGAACTAACCCCCATACATCTTTTCAACTGTCCCGCAAATTTGGCGCAATTGCAGCAAATAAGTGACAATCCGTGGGCTGACTTATATGAAGAAAATTGCCTTCAAATTGCAGATGTGGTATACAGGACCTTTGATCACATTTAAAATAATTTTTTGTCCATCACACGACACCAACCATCCGTTCCAATGGTTCGTCGTTGAATGCTCTAAACTATAGACTTTATGTTATATGTTGCGGCGGCGTTACGTTATTGAAGTAAGAAGAGCTCTTTGTTTGTATATCATACAAATGGAATAAAGATAAAATGTATTTAGCATCTCTTGGCATGATGATATTGCTCGCGACCGATTCATGATAGTAAAAATTTACCACTATTAAGTGATTTTCTCAGATACATATCCTTTTCGAGTGGCCGTAAAATACTTAAATCTTAAGTTTAGGTATTAAAACTGATTGGTGCAGTTTTAATAATCACCAAATATATCAATATATTTTATGCGTATACACGTTATATCGACAGTGACCTTCCTCGTGCTTCAAACTACCTGTACACTGAGTTTCGTCTATATCATATGGATGATTTATGAGTCTATAAATGACACGCACGCACAAAGAGAGACATTTATTTTTATAGATTAGATAGATTCCCATAGATTAGGCAGTGGTAAATAAAATACAGCAAAGAATTATTAGTCCCCCTTCTAATAAATTGGTAATAAAATAATTCGGATGCGTGTGTTCTTTTTTCTTTCTGAAAATGGCACTTACCTGGTTCTTCCACTAAGTATAGATCAAATAGTTTTTTTTATTTTGCTTAATGCTATATGTTGTAATCTTAGGCGGTGTTACGTTATTGAAGTAAGAAGAGCTCTTTCTTTGTATTTCATACCAATGGAATAAAGATAAAATGTCTTTAGCATCTCTTGGCATGATGCTATTGCTCGCGACCGATTCATGATAGTTAAAATTTACCACTATTAAGTGATTTACTCAGGTTCATATCCTTTTCGAGGGGCAGTAAAGCACTTAAATCTTAAGTATAGGTATTAAAACTGATTGGTGCAGTTTTAATAATCACCAAATATATCAATACAAGTGGGCTGCGCCCCCTTCTCGCTAAATCTCGTCAACCCCCGAAAATTGCCACGCAATCTTATATGGTTCGTTTCGCTCGCTACTAACTTAGGTACATTGCAAATGCACAAAATTCTAAGAATTCAAAACAATCATTCAAATCCATATAGAAATTTTTTTTTTAAAAAATTACATCTTTTTAGTAATTACTAAGTCATTAAAATAAATTTGAAATCAAATAAATGACATGTAATTCGTTAAACCTATTAGAAATGTGCTATAGTATAATTCGTGATGTAAATCAAAAATCGTCAAATAAATTCGTTATATATAAATTCGTGAAAAAAAGCGTTTTCGACAAAATACTAAAATAGAGATCTATCGACAAAGACTACTCACTTCTGCCTAGCTTAATAGTATGAAATTGCCGCAGCTGATGCTCTCTGGTTATTTCAGTTTCCGTTTTTAAAAGCGCTATATGTTGAGCCACCTCAGCTTGGCATGTGACATTTTTAGCGGCAATCATTGGTCGATTCGCCGTGTAAGAGAAATAGTAACGTAAACAAAACAAAGCAAACGTTGCCACCGGCGGGAAAGAAATACAGCCTAAATTTGGGAGCCACGTAAGAGAATTATGTATATTAGATATTTCATGCGTATATAAGTATATTTGGTATTTATTACATAACCCTTCAACATTTGAGTTTTTTCATATTTGTCAGTGGCCTCCAACTTGAGCCGCATAAGTTTAAAAAAAGAAGGAAAAAAAAAACAGAATTTTATAAGGATTTTGGAGCATGACCATTTCTCTATCTGACCTTTAATTTACTGTTAAAGTAATTAAAAGTAGTGATGGAAAAAAGTTATTTTAATTCTAATTCATTAAATATTAATACACCATCTTAGCTACCAATGGAAAAAAATATATTCTGAAACTACGGAAAACTCGTTGTAGAATTATTATCAAAACTAAATCGCCAATTACCATAATACCAGTAGTACATATTACAGTCAGGGGATACATATATGAACTAAGCGTCATCTGTGAATGGCGATATTTTAATGTCTCCTAAAGCGAATTTCTCATTAATCTTTCTTCCTTGGATTACTTGGCTTTTTTACACATATAGCTTATTCTATTTTATTCCAATTAATACACATTATCAATATTAATTGAGAAATAGTGTCATTAATAATATGCAGATTTTCTACTGTTACCCAAAGCGCTTTTCTCCTTATTTTTGCTTTTGGTATAAAAATATGTTGATCCAATATTAACATAATAAGCACTCAACAATTATAGTATGAACGCATGTTCGTACGCAACACTTATTGGTGTAGCAATATATGAAATTTTCCGTAAAACAGATTTCGCTCAAATTTTGTATTTTGCCATGTAAAGTTAGTTCCTTAAAATTATGTAAAAAACTTTTTTGACTATTATTAAACAATTTGACAAAAAATAATAATTATTTAATGAAAGTTACTTTTTACGTGGAATTATTTTTGAAAAAACTAATTTTATAATTGTGAGCAAAAAGTTTTTGATTAGCTTAAAAAGTTTTCGGAATATGGCTAAATATGCAAAAAGTAAAATTAACATTAAGGGTTCCAAACTTTGGACCGATCTCCTGAAAACACTATGTGAACCAGAAGTTCCAGATTACGGGTACCGTAATATTTTGAGGGTCAGAATTTCGAGTTTCTCGAAAAAACGGTATGTTTATTCAAAGAAAAAATATTTTTGTCTTTGATTTCGTAACTCAAAATAGCGTCTGCACTAATTAATAAGAATATTTGAAGTCACACCTTCAAACCGTTGAGATTGAAACCTAGAACATGAAGATCTAATCATTAAGGTGAAAAATTATTCGGGGTGCTCCCTTTTTTTATTATTTTTTTTTTGGCGTGCTTTATATATCAAATTTAATTTTGGATGTGGAGTTATTGACGAAGTATGAAGATTATCTTAATTTTGAAAACAATATTTATGCGCTTGACATGCAGTATTCGTTTTTTTTTAAATTAATAGAAGAAAAAATATGGATAAATTTTATTTTTTATTTTTAATTAATACATTAACGTTTCCATACATAAACAGTAAATTACTAACTCTTTTCTTACGGCTAGTACAACTATCATGATTCGAAATAGAAGCTGCTATCATGTGCCGTAGGGAAAAGATTAATATAAATTTTTCTTTTCTTTGTAGATAAATTCAATCTATCACAGAACAGAATTGAAAGAAAAAGAAATAAACAGAAGCAAGCAGAAATATGAAAGAACACGAAATTACTAACTAAGTACTATTATTTTTATCGAAAGTAATTATCTTAGGAATAGGACAAATTCAATTCGGGAATAAATTTGTTTCAGATATGATAAGGGAGATATGAAAAGAGAATTAAGTGAAAGGAAGATTAATTCATCTAAACATGACATGATGCTTTCCTATAAATGAATCAATTTGTTATATATTAGTTCACATGGATATGCTGGATTGAATGTTACTATTGATGTTTAATTACAACTAATATTCACCAAAATTAACTTAAAATTTGAATTTTTTTTTCGTAACAAATCTTCTTTTCCTTTTTTTACTATAAAATTTTGATATTTTTAATAAGTTTCATCCGCTCAATGAATACTTGAATCACTATCAACGATTGTAACTGTTCGTTTTAAGAGTAGTTCATAGTTGGGTTTAAGGTCTATAATTTTGCATAAAACTGTTTCAATTTGATTCGATTTTCTATAAATTTAAAATTATCCCTTCATTGATCAAATTAAATTAATATTTCAAAAATTCTTGTTGTTTCTTTTCTTTAAAATAGTCTACTACTTCATTTAATTAATTGAACTAGCACGATAAATCAATTACAATTGCTATTTTTTTTATAAACGTAGGTTAAAAGAAATTAATAAACGATTTTGATTTCACACATTTTTCTAAAAAAGGAGAGGAGAAATAAAATTAAACTTAATGAATTGATGTTAATACGAAATTTACAAGGAAAAATCTTAAAACAAAATGAAAAAAGTATGATTTATTAGACAAATTTTAAAACTCAAATGGGTTACCAAAAAAACTATATTCTATTCCAAAAATTAAAAAAAAAATCAAATCAATTTAAAGCTAATTATGAAAATATTTATGTAGCCACTGTGTTTTCAGTATTTTTCCAAACTGGAAAATTCATGTTTTGTTAATAACATGGTATCATTTATATTAAAAAATTTAAAAAGGAGTGTAAAATTGTACAAAATAATAACAATAATGGAAAGATAATATATTGTCCCCCCTAGACAATTTTTAGACACTTCGAATATTTTAAATACATATTTCTCGTCATAAATGGACGTTTTTTTTTAAATTTGGCTCTCAATTTTTCGCATTAAACCACACTGAGAAAAATATATCTTCAAAATTACTATAATATGGCAAAATTCACCGTTTTTCTGACTCAATGGAGACATAAAAAAACAAGGTCATTTTTACCGAACCTCATTGGTAAAATTAACTAATGATTTCGGTGAAATTAACTTCTAAAATATGGTTTAATAATCAGTGATAAAATTTGGTAACTGAGGTACAATTCGGTATTTTTAACATGATACCTTAGAGCATAATGACATAAAAACCATTTATTCGGTTAATTTTACTTTTTAATTTTGTATTGTTTATTAAATATGTGGTAAATTGAAATATACTTTTGTAAATACAAGAATTCCGATAAACTATTGCTATGTGAACGGAAAAATTCACAAATGAAAGTTCTATTAACTGTATATTTCAGTTTCATTAACATACATAAGTTTTTTTTCTTCTTTTTTTTAACAGAACTTTTTCATCCGTACAGTTTCAAATGATTTTCGTGTTCCAAAAAAAGTAATTAAAATAAAAGTGTGCCTATATCACATGACTTCAAATAGGATTTCAAGACTCTATCAATAAGTAAGCACAAAAATATTCACGAAAGTATTCTAAAACAAATTTAACATTTGATTGCAAAAAATAATGTTTCAATAGTATTTATAATATCGCTCATAACATAATTTTTATAACTTTATTAGCAGGTTCACACACTCTCAGAAATAAAACTCTCACTTTTGACGATTCAGCAATCCTTGAGGTGTATTTCGTTAGTTTTGAAACCATTTCGTCAAAAAATTACGTGACGTCAAGGAATTACGTGAATTTACGTGATTCGTCGAGAAATTACGTGAAGTCTCAAATATATGACGAAAATGTTCCCTCAATGTGAGACCTCATCATATGCATTGTGGGAAATTGTTAACTAGAATAATGAAACTTGGATGAAGACTAGACCATCGAAAATAAAGTTGAAATAAATAAATAGGTTAACCGTTTGTGTGGTGGTTTTTTGGGAATACTTTTTTTTCTTAGTCTAATGACCTAGGCTTGACTCATCGAGAAATTACAGGTTTAGCTCTCGAATTCTTCTTCGTCAGCACTACAGCCTAGTGCAGGCCAAGGATTTCTCAATTAGCTGCCTAGATTTTTCCACCTGTTTATTCCCAACAATTTTAAATCCTTCTCAACACTATCCAACCATCTCGTAGCTGGTCTCCCGCCTCTTCGAGTTCCTTCAATTTTCGAAAAAGTAAGTTTTTTTTAACTAGATCCAAATCTTTACGCCGAAAAACGTACCTGAGTCATCTGACCCTGCAGGCCATAATAACCCTCAAAAAATTAATCCAAATATTATTTTCCTTAACTCCAAATATTATTTTCCTTAACTGCTCCGAAAATTGACAGAAGGATCTTTCTTTCAAAAATGAGTAGTCTATTTTCCTCTGTCTTATTAACTGCCCAGGACTCGCTACCATGTAAAATAATTGGTCTGTTTAAGGTTTTATATAGATTTACTTTTGTATCAATGGAGAGGAATTTCGATTTTAATTGGTTCCTCAGACCAAAGTAGCACTTATTAGCCATCAAAAGTCTGTTCCTAACTTCAAACCTTATCTCATTTTTGTTGGTAACAAGCGTACCCAGATACTTAAACTGGGTAACTTCTTCAAATGTATAATACCCAATTCTGAGTGACTGTACATAATGTACTCTAGAGCTTACTACCATAAATTTTGTTTTATCTTCGTTTACTGCTAGATCCATATACCTGACAGCATTCTCAAGGGCAGTAAACGTCTCCACCACATCCTGCATTGTTCGCCCAACTATATCAATGTCATCTGCGTAGGATAGTAGTTGTATAGATCTCTGCAGAATAGTGCCTCTAGTGTTGATTCCCGAATCTCTTATAACTTTTTCAAGGGTAATATTAAATAAAATGCAAGGCAGAGAGTCTCCTTGTCTAAGACCTCTGTCGGTATAGAATACTTCTGATACGACAGACATGAGTTTAACTCTGCACTTCGTAATGTCATTTTGACAAGATTGGAAAGTTTGGGAGGGATTCCAAGTTCACACATCGCCTCAAATTAGCCTTTATTAAAAACTTTATGTTCAGAAAGATATGGTTAAAAATATTCATGTGTTAAAGGGAATTAAGGAAATATTTTGCTGTTAGTTCTGGGACTTTGAAACTCCATTCTATGATTAGATTATCCCTCTCGGATATAATATATATATATATATATATATATATATATATATGTA
>NC_092207.1:64669827-64676164 GCF_043381705.1 Parasteatoda tepidariorum
CGTTCTTACTGCACTGCTGAAGTGATTTGTTATTCTGAGTTTTGATTTGTTAGTTACCAAGGATGGGCCCGAAATGGATGTGCACAAGGTAATATTATACTGGATAATTTTAAAAATTGATCATAAATAGTTTTAGAAGATAGATGTTTATTTAAGAAAAAATATAAAATAGAAAAGAGAAACATAAATTGCCTGCTTTGTAAATAATTTTAGCCGCTGATTTGCACGATATGGATTAATTTTTTGATTTAAATAATTTTATGGATTTAAATAATTTTTCTATGTACTAATCATTGCTTTGCAATTAAGTGGCTATTAATTGACTAAATGTATTGCCAAGGCTCTTTTTCTTAGACTTATGCATTAAAATGTCTCGACCAAAAATAAAAATAGCCTGAGAAATAATAGAAAATTTTAATGAAATCGAAACATTAGCAACGATATAACGGTTTTTAATTCTCTACTATTGTATTAAACAGCTGTAGAGTTAATCTCAAAAAATGGCTTCTATTCTGAACTCAATTTAAGGTTGTGGTATAATAAGATTATAGATTATATTACAGATTTTAATTTACTGATAAAAGGATCAAATAAGTTAATAATTTAGTTTTTAAATGTTAGGAAATATATGCTACGCATATTTTAGCATGACAATACACATCATGACTCATTCGAAAGTATTTTCTTAGGAATATGACAAATTGAATTCGGGAACAAATTCGTTTTAGATAAATATGAAAAAGGGGATATGAAAAGAGAATTATATAAAAAGAATATATTCATCTAAACATGACATGATGCTCTCCTATGTAACAATCAATTTGGAATTTGTTAGTTCACACAAGTGTGCACTAATTGTATGTTATGAATGTTTAATTACATATAAAATTCAAGAAATTTAATTTAAAATTCTCAATTTTTTTCACATTTTATTTTCTCTTTTTGCCTATAAATTTCAATATTTTTCACGAATTTCCTCCACATAATTAAAAATTGAATCAAATTCTGCGATTGTAACTTTATTTTATTTTAAAATTATTTTATAGTAGGGTTGAAGTTTCAATTTAATTTTCATAGCTTTTTCTTCAATCAAAATTTTCCTAATTTATTTAATTTAGTTCCATGCATGTTGTTCCCCGCACTTTCAGAATCATTTGAAAAAGTGAAGCAATCGCATATTGAAGCTCAGATTCGTAGATTCGTAAATCAATATTTATGTCAGAAAGAAACAGAAATTTATCAAAATTTGAAAAATTAGCACTAATTATTTCAAATTACGAAGAAAAACATAGTTACAGGCAATGTGTTCCACAACCATTGCCCTTTTAGAATCCTTGAAGAAATTGTAATAAAGAAATCGTACATTCCATAGCTTATATTCCTAACTCAATATTTAAGTGAAAAAGAAACAGAAATTTATCGACATTGGAAAAATTAGTAGTATTTCATTTCACCAAAAAGGATAAGAACAATTTGATTGCGTGGTAATACTTGGAAGAGTACATAACAATCACAACAATTGATAAAACATAGTTACATAGGGTGTTCCATAACTCTCGCTTTTTTAGAATCCTTGTTAAAAGTGATGTGAAGAAGTCGTACTGTGTAGCTTAAATTAGTAAATTCGTAAATGAATATTTATGTGAGATAGAAACAGAAATTTATCGACGTTTGAAAAATTTCTAGTATTAAAAGGATAAGAACAGTTTGATTGCCTGGTGATAGTTGGAAAAGTTCATAATAATCGCAACAATTGATTAAGAAATCCCCCCCCCCCAAATGAGGATATGCGGGAAAATCGGGTCGACTCGTCGCAGCGACAGCACTCCCCCTCAGGAGAAGAGGGGTGATTCAGAGCACGGCGCATGAGCCGGCCAAGAGGCCCGGCGAAGCCCCTCCATGGCATTTATTAAAATCAAAATAAATTTACAATAAAAGAGGATGGCAACAGGCCGAGATTCAAAACAAATACAAAGTGAATGTTAAAACATTGTAAAACCAGGTCAATAAACCCTTATAAATAACAAACAAAAAAATGAACAAGAACGTAAAATCTCATCATGTGCAATTGGCAGATTTGAGAGAACCGAGCTGAGGCTGGCAGACAACAAGTAGTTAAAAAATGAAAAAAAGCAAAATACGAAAGGTGCATTAAAATCATGATAAAAACCATCATAAAGTTTAAAAGTACACAAGACAGGGTAAAATCTGAAAAAGCGTTTAAAATATTGAATTAAAAGACATCAAAATATCAGAAAACATTTTAAAAGCTCAAAATTTATAAGAATAACAGTGACATCTGGGACAAAATATCCCTGAATCACACAGTAAAATGTCTAAAAATTTAAAATGAGGTGTATAAATATAAAACGTCAAGATGTAAGAAGTTGGGGATAAAACATAATAAGGAGTAAATAGCATGAAATCAGCAAATCCGATGAATAAAATTACATAAATTAACATTTATTTACATTCAATAAAAATGCAAAAGTGCAAATTCAATGTTAAAAGGTAAAAGGAGCAAAAAGGTTTAAATGTTTAAAAGGTTTGTGGGTCAATGGGGAAATTTGGCAAAGCGCTCACTATTCAAGAAAAGCTAAGTTGGTCGTTATTATTTTGAGCCAGCAGTTCCTCGAGAGTTATTTTTATAATCTGTTTGATAATGTTTTTGCAATTATTGCTGGAAAAAATATGGTGTTCAGTTTTCCCGAGCAAGTGATTTTGCCGGAGCGTCCGGAACCGACTGCAGTGATAGAAAAGATGCTCGATGGTTTGAAGTTCATTGCAGTTGTTACATTGGTCAGGCTTGTTTAAGAATTTATTCTGGTAGGTCCCGAACACTCCATGCCCCGTCAAATATTGACTTAAATAGAAGTCTGCTTGTAGTCTGGACTTATACAGGGTCTTAATAAATTTGCATGTTTGCCAGTCCTTTTCGCTGTTTTCCCAGTTTGTTTTTCACTTTGCCATAATAAAATTTCTGATTTCCGTCTTTGCCTGCTTTGGGGTTCTCAGAACCTGGAGATCTATTATGTCTGAGCCAATGGCTTATTTTGCTGCCCTATCAGCCTCCTCATTTCCCTGGATTCCCACATGTGCCGTAACCTAGTTCAGTTTTATATTTTCAGTCCAGTTCATTTTTGTTTCTTCGATGATTTTTTAACAGGTTTCCGGGTCTGCCAGGGCTTGGAGGGAGGACAGCAAATCAGGGAAAATTGTGGCGAGATCGATTTTATTTAGTTTTATCCATTTAAAAGGTGATCTGATGACCATTAGCTCTGCTGTAAAGATGTTTGTATTGTCCATGACTCAGGCGGAGGCCTAATGAATAGTAGTGCAGTTCATTTTCACAATTATGGCGTAGGCAGTTTTGAAGATTTTTCGTTTTTCGACCTCTACCCAAGAGCCATAGGTGTAAATCTCCATGCCCTGATCTATTGGGCTATTATATCCCCAAGGCAATGCCCGATACGTTGAGGGGTGAACTAGGGATGGAGTATCATAATTTATGTTGCAATCAAAGTCGGGTGTTAATACTTGGTTGAAGTCATCAGTTCTCCAGCCTCATTTGGTTCTCTTGGTGAAGATGTCTTCAAGGATTTTAAGTTGTATCGGGATAACTCCCGCCAGTATCTGGATAGCCTCTGTGCTGGTGGTAGAATGCGTTTTGGTTAAAGTCAGTAGAGGAATTGGTTGAAGGCCATTTTTTTGTAGTTAATTCTCGTGTTGTTCCTATACCAGACACTGGCGGCGTAGAGGATAATTCTTTCACTTGACTGGAGATAGATTCTTTTAAGTAACTGTGGTCTGAGGCCCCACGTAACTCTGGCTACTCTCCTGATTCCTTGATTAAATTTTGTTAACCTGTCCCTAACACATCAATAAGGTGGGGTATCCATGTCAGTCCTGGGTCGAGTATGACTAACAGGTATTTTAAGGTTTTGACATTCTTAATGTTAGAGGTATCGGTTGTTTTGAGTTTAATACATGCAACAATTGATTAAATATTGTTACATGCAACGTGTTCAATTACCCTCGCCTTTTTTGAATCTGTGTGAAGTGAAATATGGAAATCGTACATAGTAGCTCGTAGTTCGTTCGTAGATTCGTAATTCAATATTTATGGTAGAAAGACTTATTTTTCAAATTTGTCAAATTAATTAGAAATTTATTAAATTTATTAGAAAATTATTAAAATTAGAAATTTTTTTGAAGTGTATTGTAATACATTGATTGAATTATATTTCAATTCACAAAAAAGTGGAAAAAAACAACTGATTGGTTAGCGATACTTGGAAGAATGCATAATACTCACCTGACAATTTCTCTCAATTTCTTCAGACAATGAAGCTGGTTTCGGCTCCATCAGTAGCTATTCATCTGATTTCGATAGCTTTTCCGTTTTTCCATAGGTACTAAAGTGCGACACCGAAAGTATTTGCTTCTTTAACTTCCTATTTGAAGAGAATTATAAAAGTATCTATTAAGTTTGGTGAGTACAGTACACCTTGTTTATTAATTTTTTTTAAAGTTATGGATTAAATAATACCACAGTACATCTATATTTCGTACCCTAGCGATCGAATCTTACTTTATTTAGATATTTTTACAAATTTGATCGGGAAATTAACTTTGAATACAACTCTGTGCATTGAGTTTAATAAGACTTATCGTGTGAATTATTTAGTAGGGAATTAATAATCATTTAGTAACGAAAAATTTCTAATTTGGTAAAGTTTGAATAATTATTTAGTTACAAGTGAATAATTATTTACTAACGAGTAGAAAACCTTTATCTCTGACACTCATGCATTGAATAAACTACATTTTTAAAGTTAAATTTTTGATAATAATTGTCAGATTTATTATTATAGTCGTTTATACAAAGTCATTTTATGAATGCATTGTGAGCAAGAAAAGGGTAGCATCTTTACTTTTATCGATGCAATGATCGAAATTTCAAATGCAAAATGTAATTAAATTTTTTAAGCACATTTTAAAAATTGCTATTTAATCCGTATGCCTATTAATTCTGACACGAAATCCGTCTCAAAGACATAATTATTTGTGATTAAGAGGATTTGGTTTTTGAAATCTAAAATATCTGAGGTAACTACAATTTTAGAAACTATAGTCACAAATATAAAGTAAAAATTTTACATTGATTAATTTTTATGAAGGTCAAATTATTAGAAAAAGGATTTAGATATGAATAAACAAAATTGTTTCGTCTTTTATCTCAGATACATTATTGATGAAACGAAGAGAAAGTAGTTATGATTTATCTATTTATGATTTATAGCAGTATTAAGCCCCAAGTTGATTAGATTCATGCTATGTGGCTTTTTTCTATCTGTTGATCTTGCACAAAATAATAGATACTAATTTCTGTGTATAAGTGTGTTTGAACACATTTAATAAATCGTGAATATTATATTGCCAATACGTGTATTTCTGTCTGCCCTTTAGTATATATAGTGAGATACTTTTAAATTTCCTTTACAAAGAAATTTGAAGATTCAAATATACCTGAAAGGTAAGTTAGCTACTTTACTTAAAATTGTTGTCATTGTATACTAAATATTATTGTTTTTTTCCCCTCGTCTCTTCAAATTAATGGATGTCAGACCAGAAGAAAATTGATGGAAATTATTAATTTCAAATTTATAGTCTGCCTGCCTCTGATTTTTTTAAACCCTTTTAAGTCCATAAGCATTTAAAAATATTTACATTTCTTAATTTTAAGCAAATTCTTTCGTATCTTTTCGGAAAATACCTCCTAAGATAAGTTATTATATTGATGAGTTATTATACTAAAATGAGTTATTTATATTTAGTTTTCCATAGTTTGGATTGTGGTCTGTTAACTTCGATTCTTTTTTTTTTCGAATGGCAGGCACTGAACTTTATTCGTTTCGCCTTAGAAGATGCCAGAGTTGTTACTCATTTCGCGTTACCCAGCGGTCACCTGTGAATCAAAGTCACGGAGGCGAGTAACATTGCCCACGCCACACTGCCACAAACCCGTTCACATGGTGGGCCACATTCACACATCACACACAGCAGAGGACAACACAAGAGAGAGAAACATCCATGCCCAGAGCGGGATTCGAACCCGCGGCCATTGGCTTCGCAGTTAGGCACGTTAACCGCTCGGCCACCTGGCCGGCGACTTCGATTCTGAATTATTGTGAATAATAAATTTACAGAAAAATTTACCTAATGCTATATTATTGTGAGATTTTTTTTCAACTCGTATTTTTTTTCAAGGGTTTCCAATAAAAATTTTAATATTTTTTAAATTTATATATATATATATATATATAATATATATATA
>NC_092207.1:64676264-64712200 GCF_043381705.1 Parasteatoda tepidariorum
TATATATATATATGCATATTTTTTTTAAATATATATATATATATATATATCCATCCCACTGGAATTGCACAATGGGCTATTGGCGACCGTCGAGGAAACAACCCTGAGAATGATCCGAATATAACATGTAAACATATATACGTCTAATTCCATTTTACTAGGAAGACACATTCACACGCCACCGATCCATTCACAGATTTCCGAGGAGGACTTAGTAGACCCGACAGATTTAGACAGCACCAATCATCATTCCGTGCATGATGAATTTTCGGCTGGCGGGTTTAGAACTCACGACCTCTCGGACATGGTCCAGATGCCCGACTAGAAAGTCTATCTCAACACTAGGACATGTTCTGTATTTAAAATATTCGACTAGTGTTTTTTATTTTTATTTTTGAGAGAAATTTTTTTTTCTCACGTGGAGACAGATGAAATTTTGAGAAAAACACAACAGTTTACAACTGGCAATATTTTTCTGAAATAAGGGGAGTCACGAAACTGTCCGTTATTTTATGTTCTATTGAGTTCACACACTATAGCTATTAAGACAAAAATACTTTCAGTGGGGCTAGCAGGTCGAAGGTAATTCTAAAATCATCGAGAAATAAAGGTTATTCTTGTAGACTACTAATCATCAAAATTCACTTCCAACAGTGAACCACAAAGTTATGTATTTCTGTGAATGAATATTAATGATTAACACCTGAAAAAAATAAACACTTGCGCGTTGTACATTTAACATGACCGTAGCAGTCTTAAACTGATATTGGTATTTGTTTTAGGAATAAACGTATTGAATTTCTTTTATTTATTTTATTTCATTATGGATTTGGTCACCACTTTTTTTTACTACAAGTGTTAGCATTTTGAAACTTTTACATTTTACATGAGAATATTGGAAAGGAAAAATTTTAGTCTGGCTAGCTCTGAAGAATATAAATTTCATACCTAGATCTATACACATCGCAAGTTTGTTTATTGGTAATAAAATACTCTGTATTGTTTGATGAAAGTGGTAAATTTTTACAACGAAAGTGTTCGGATAGTTAAAAGGAAATAAACTTATGAAAAAATTGTCCGAAATTGCATTTATTGATAAAAGGAACTTAACTATTTCCTACTGAAAGATCCACTAATTTAATTTTTTAAAATTTGCTTTGTTTTAGTTTTTTCATTTGTTTACTTTGAACATTTCCGATGATAACAATATATCAGACTAAAAGATGCTTGACCTCAGAGTGAAGAGTGAGTTTTTAAAGCTAAAAATTTCAATCTGAAATATGTAGCGAATTTCCCCTTCACGTTAACAAATTGTTTCCTACATAATCTAATAATATTTTTCATTCTATTATACATTATATGTTTTGCAGGACGAAACCATCAACAAGACAAACATGTATATGTATCAGGCTATTTTCGTAGTTCTTGCTATTTTGCAATTTAGCTCAGCCGCGGAATGCGATGCTAATCAGTGCGGAATATACAACTTTAGTATAAATTGTAAACCAGGTTTTAGACCAGTCTATGCCATATGTAGTTGCTGTGTTACTTGTGAAAGAATTTTAGGTAAGTTTATTTCTTTTTTCAGTGAAATTATGAAATCAATTCATACATACTTGAAATAATTACACAATTTCATCATATAACACATGATAAACACGTAAATTCTACAAAAATATTTACTTTCGCAAAGACTAAGATAATAAAAAAGTGTAAACATGTAGAACTATAATATTGTGGTTGCTATGGAGGTTAATATATTTGGCACTGTTTTTTAAAGCGCAGTTATTGTTTTGGAAATGTTTTTTATGTTCCACTGCACTGTAAAAAAAACTGTCTAAACTTATAAATATTGCATTAGACGATACAAATATCTTATTTATTTTCAAAATTAAAAAAACTATGGAATTTAATATTAGATGAAAACGGAAAATATAACGCTTATTTGTAATTAAAGTTTATTTTGAATAAAATACATCTCTTTTATTTTTCCCTTGACTTTAAGAACTAAACAATTTTTTTAAAAGAAGTTACGGTATAAAACTTGCATATTTTCATTTTCTAATATTTAATTGAAACAGAACTGTGAAGCAAAGTTGAAAAAGGATTCACGAATTTTCTGAAGTCGTAATAAAGTAAAAATTTAAAAACTACAATATTTTCCATATTCCATGAAATCAGGCTTAAATGGTTTTTCGATTAATGGTTTTAAGCTTTTAAAAGAGGAAAATAAATTTGTATAAAGAGCAGTTTAATAAATCTGTGAGATAATAAACTCATTCCAATGCTCCATTACTTGCCGTACTTCTTCCTTACTTCTTGAGTCATAAAGGTCGAATCGTCGAGGAATATTCCTGTGACTTTCAATCATGTCTTGGCCCCCAAATTCTCCTGACCTTAATCCAATAGAGCATTTGTGGTCCTACTTGGAAAACCAAATTCGTGCTGCCCCGCTACCCTCTCGCAATGTGAGGGAATTGCAGGACCAGTTGATGAGCACTTAGTGAGCAGTTTTCGTATTTTTTAAAAGAAAACTCAAAATTATAAGACGTTTAACACAAATTTCTTTTTGAACAATTAAACAAAATGTATTAAAAATCACAACGGCTTAGTTGGGGATCATCCCCCACAAAAATATTTTTACTTTCACATGATTTCTTTTCTTATATTTAAGTGTATGAATGTTTGTTGTTACGTATAATCATTAGTTATTTAATTTTGTCCCAGATACAAAATAATATTTGAATAAAACCGCTTATGAATTTTAACTTTCTTTTAAAAATAAAAAACCACTTTGAAAATTGCTTGAAATTTTTTAAATTTCTAAGATATTCAAATTAGATTTTTTTTTCTTCATTTGTTTCCAAATACGACTCACTACAAAATTAAGAAATTTTTTTTTACAGATTTTCTGCGTATGCGCAGTTTAAAATAACTACTACTTTAATTATATTGCGCAGTTTTCAACAATCAACTTACTAAATTTTTAAAACAAAAATTTTGTAATTATTTTAAATTGCTCTTAAATTTTCTTTAATTTTAATGGATATTTTTATAGTTATATCAAAAAGAAACGTAGGACAAAAAAATAAGTTTTTTTTTAAAATAAAAATGTTCATATCTACTATAATATTTAAGCTAGACTTACAAAATTTTCTGCAATTATTGCTTGTAACCAAAATAATTGTAACAATTTACAAATTTATTGCTATATTTTTCAGCATAGGATGCTCAAAAACACTATTTTTGGTTTGTAATTTATTGTTTGTCCCTCAAACCTTTAAAAAATATAAACTTCATTGATTTGCATGAGAAATAGCGTGACCTAAACACTTCTGAAGTTATAAAATGATTCCTTAAGTATTTTTTGAAAGATACAAAAAATGTATTAGTATAGAAGTGTCAACATTATTTTGTCCACCCCCTGTATATATTATCATTCAAATTGTATTTTTTTTTTCAACATTAAAGAAAAATTTAGTTTTTAAAGTAATAAAAATATCACAAGTTTTTAATAATTTTTGTGCCTTGGTGATCTTTTTTATCGATTACATTTACGCATTTCTTTCCTTTTTTCCAGCTCCAGGTGCCAGTTGCGAACCAAGAGGCAATAATAATGAAATAAACAACGGACGCGGAGTAGTCTATGAAAATTATACCTATCCCCAATGTCAAGCAGGTTCGGTTTGCAATTCGATGACCAAGAAATGCGAAAACAGAACTGGTTAATTATTATACATTGCTTCTATTTGATTTGGATCTGTAAGAATCCAACAAATTTAAAATTATTCTTCAGTTGGTTGAATAAAATTCATGTTTAAAAAACTCCATGTTGTTTTCTTTCTTCTTTTACACTCTCAGAAATAAATAGATTCACTTTCGAGCCGCACTTGGCCAAAGAATACCTGGAGAAGAATACTTGGCCAAGAACACTGTCTATCCTTGTTTGCCACGGAGTCGCATATCGAATTAGGATATCGTCAAAACTTTATATTTAATCTTAATAATTAACTTCAGAGATCCGGATATCTTTGATTTTAATCAACATAAAATTACCGAGATTTATAAAGATAGCCTGTATAGGTTGTTTCTTTATCCCTTATTCACAAAGGTATTTACCATTTATCTGTAATATTTATTTATCTTTCGTCCTTTACATTATTCTCTGCTATTGTTACGTTTTAAATTTTAAAGATCATCCAAAATGAAAGTATTTGAAATTAAAAGTTCTTTTTATTTATTACAAAATATTACTGTGAATTTACCTTATTATACAACATTTTATCACAAATATATATTAAAATCATTAAAAGGCAAAAGATATTTGTTTACTAATGTAACAAAGTTTACCCAACAATGTAATCAATTAAGATACGCAATCAAAATCTATTATATATAATTCTCTTACGTGGTTCCCAAATTTTGGCTGTATTTCTTTTCCGCTGGTGGCAACAGTTTTCATTTTTAAAGAAGTACTTTGCACAACTAAATAAAATTCTTTTCACAACACTTAAATATTTACTTTATAGAGAAATTAATACATTAATTATTAATTAATTAATTATTACATTTATAGAGAAAACAGTCGGCAAAGAATTCTGTTAGGTTAAAAAACATTTCCCTAAAAAAATTCGCGATCGCAACGAACTATAGGGGGCGTTGTTGTATGAGACGGATACCTGCGATTTCCATATGAACAGTGATTCAGTTACTCTAGAGACGTCTTTAATGTAGCACGTAGNTTATGATACCTGAGCGCTTGACGTAACAAATCCTTCAATTCTATAAGTGTTGTATCGCCAAATGCCCAGATTAACAATTGTGTTTTTAAAAGAATTCTATAAAAAGTTTTAAATGAAAAAACTTCTATCCAGCTACTTCTACAACTGCTTCTTGAAGAACTTGGTTCATTGATTACAAATATTGTTTTAATTTTACAGTGCTATCTTTACTTCTACTTACATTATTGCTATGACCCTCTTTCATTATATTTTACAACTTCATGCTAAATTTGAGGACTTTAAGTTGTTTTGTGGTTGAATACTGACATTTAGAAATGTGTACATAAAAAAAATTATATTCAGTGGTTAAGAGTTGCCTCAGAAAAATTTGAATTATTGACACTGAATTTAATAATGGAAACAATCATTTTTGTGAAAAATTGAATTGTATTGCTGACATCAAAACTAAAAATATTCTGTTTTAACTTAATAATACTACCTTAATTTTTACTTATATAATTACTATGATCCCTTTTTTATATATATATGTATATATATATATATGCATTTTAGAACTTCATATTAAACTTCTGTTGCGTGTCTGAATACTGACATTTCGAACAAAATTAAGGTTTAGAATTGCCTCGGAGAAATTTGAATTGTTAACAATTAATTAAACAAAAAGTTATAATTTAACTGACAAATACTATATTATAATTTTAACTTTCTCTATGACTATACTCATTTTCTTACTCTTTTCTTTGTTTTTTATATATTTTATATTTTTGTGATAAAATAAAAAACTCATAGTTGTTCTGCTTCTGAACACTGATGAAAACACAAAATGATGGGCTTCATCAACAAACAAAAATATATACATTTATTTTACAAATTCCATATTATTAGGGTGGTGCCCTTCAGAGAATTAAAAAAACAAAATTATGTTCATCGAAGCCGATGCTTTACATCCGGCGTTCAGTGGCAGACTACTATTTCATATTGTTTTATAACACATGGCTTTAGCCCTCTGGTGGGAAAGACTTTAAAACAAAACTTACAACAGTTACTTTTCTCAACAACTGAAATTTAGAATAGTGTGATTAAGCAAAATATGTGAACTGTTTGCAATTTCAAATTAATATTGAAATGTACAGGTTTAGAATTTTCTACAGTGAAAAGTTTTCGGAACATCAGTATTCAAAAAAGTATACAAAAGCTAGACGTTAAGAACGTATCCAATGAGCGAGCAAAGCGAGCATTGGATTGCGAAGCAATCCGAAATGAACTGCGAAAGCAGTTCCGGGGGTTGGCGAGCCCCAGCGAGTAGGGGGCAAAGCCTCCTAGTAATGAATAAATTGTTAATATTTAAAAGTGTAAACCGACACAAAGAATTTATTTTCCGCGTGTCTTTTGTGCTTATGTCTAATCTTTTTAGCACAAACATTTAACAATATTTTATAGAAAACAATAAAATTTGAATTTCATAAAAATTAAGAAATTTTTATGATAATTATGAAAAATTATTATGTCTAAATTATAATTAATTAACGAATCAGAAACTTAATCTGAGAACCAGATCTATAACTCTATATCTTAAACTCCATATCTAATAATAACTCTATATCTTATTACAACTCTATATCTTATAAATTTCTCTTTAACCCTTTCAATACGGCGAAAAATCAGCAGGGGTGAAAGCGAGACGGAAAAGAGGAAAGGCTGGTAGTAAAACCATTTCAGTTATAGCTAGTTTTGGGGAGGAGTTTACTTATTCCTTTTTAAATTTTTCAACAATATATACTTTATCTTAGAAAAGAAGCAGTTTTATATATATGCCAGAATAATAAAAGAAATCTTGATTGTTACAGATATTTCATTTTTTTCGAAAAAAATGCTGGAATGAAATGTTTTACGTACCAGGTTTTTCTCTTTTCCGTCTTGCTATATAAGGGCTTTCACCCATGGACTGGGACAGCACATGTACCGTCCGGTGCGAAAGGGTTAAAAAACGATTTATTGAACTGCTATTTTACCATATTCAACCAAAATATCCGTCTCAACTAGGCTCACCATATGAAGTCAATTTGTGTCGTGCAGTTGAGTACATACAGTACCTGAGAGGGCTAATCGGTCAATCTCAAGATCGGCTAATCAGATGTTCGAATCCAATATCGATATCACAATATATCTTCCATTCCCTCAATAGACGGAAAGTTTCCAGTGTTCTGTACTCTATAATCAGTGACCCCTGCCTATTAGAATACGAAACTATCATTCCCGCTTAAATGGCACAGCACCAACAGAGCTCCAGTGTCCAATTATATTCTCTGTTTGTGGTTTATGAACTATGCTAGTTGTAAATGATGGTTACAAAACCGTGAAGTTTTGTATTCACGGGCTTTTGACCGTTGCAGTTGTAAATACAGTAAAACCTCACTCCAACAATATTTTGGGGATCAAATAAAGAGATAGTTGTAGAGGGATATATTGTTATATCGAGGACCTACATACTTTGGGGACAAAAGATTTATTAAAAATTTTAATGTTATATATGTATTAATTATAAATGTATTTATATATTACGCAAAAATTTATTTCGCAGAGTGTTAATTATGGTAAAATACACTCTATAACAAAAAAATCGACGCACCAAGAAGGAGTTGTCCGATTGAAACGAAAATTAGTGCATAGGAAGACAATGTACAGAATCGTAAATGATTAAAATTTCAGAACAATTGAATGATTTATTGCAGAGTTACAGTAACAAATTCAATAAGGTGTTGACCCGCCTCTAGCCTGGATACAAGCTGCCAAACGGCGTGGCATAGACCGATAAAGCTCCCGGATGGTCTCTTGCGGTATTTCCTGCCAAATTCGATCCAATTGTCGAACGAGGTCATCAACATTCCGTGCCAGATGCAATCGCCTTCCCATCATATCCCAGACATGCTCGATGGGAGAGATATCTGGTGATCTGGCTGATCAAGGAAGAGTTTGACAAGCTTGCAGACAGTTCATAGCAACACGTGCCGTATGTGGTCTGGTATTGTCCTGCTGAAAAACCAGCACAGGGTGCTGCAAAAGGAACGGTAGCAAAACAGGCCTTACGATGTCGTCGACGTACCGCTGTGCAGTAAGTGTACTTCTAATGACGACCAAAGGGGTCCGGCTGTCAAAGGAAATGGCACCCCAGACCATAATGCCTTGTTGAGGGCCGGTGTGGCGTGCAATAGTGAAGGCAGGATCCCACCTCTGCCCTGTGCGTCTCCAAACACGTCTTCGATGATCGTAAGGACACAGTTGGAAGCAGGATTCGTCGCTAAAGACTATACGTCCCCAGTCGGCATCATTCCAGCCTGATCGAGCGTCGATTTTGCGCGTCTTAGTGCGTCGATTTGTTTTGTTATAGAGTGTATTAGAAACAATTGAAATTATATCAGAAAATAAAACCGTAAACATGCCAGAAGTCCGTTTTTATTGAAAATAATCTGGTATTTTTGTTCGTTTATTCATTTTTTTTTTTTTACTGTCAAGTCAACCAACAAAGTATGCATTGAATCCAAAGAACGAAAACGATTTTCGTTTGTGGAAAATGAAATCTAATCAGATAGGAATGTTACATCTGTGACTTCCTAAGAGATAAGAGAGGCAATTCTAAGAATGGAAGTTCTTGGGGTTGTCAGCAGTGAGTTTTCTCTTTGTCAGAAAAGATGAAAAAAACGGTAAAAATTATAAAATAAGATTTTTTACATTATTTGAAAAGCAAAAACAAATAGCGAAAATAAGGTTGTAATTTGGAGAAAGAAAATCTTTTCACAGGGGTTTTTAGCTTCAGAGAATATCGTAATAATGAAACGAGCAGTACATTAATTCACATGCAAGTTTGTCGGGACCACGAAACATTATCGTAATAAAATGAGTTATTGTTGCATTGGATATCGTAGTAGTGAGAGTTCACTAACTGAGCAATTATTACATTAGATTACTATCTATTACATTAAAAAACAAGGCATCAATATATTTTGATAATGAAATAATTTGTCAGGGAATGTTTATGTGTGACAGTTATTAAATAGCTCTTCCTGATCAGATTAGTGGCAACAAATTTCAATCTCATTTTTAAGTGTAAGAGGTAGGTGAACACCTGGTTAAAAGTGCTGGGACTTATTGTAGTAATCATTACATAGTTTGTTGATCTTCTGTAAAGCAGAATTCGTTTTTTTTTTCTTCAATATAGTTGCTAAGAGTCAAAAAAGGAATAGGATAAAAATAAATTTGCGTTCTAAAAATGCGTTTCGTTTTAAAGCGAGATTTTAATGAATTTAGGCATTGGTTCACTGAGAAAAAAAGTATGGTCAAAGCTACAGAATAAAGTAAAACTCACCATGTTTCTGACCTTATGCGAACACCAAAGTACGCTAATTTCTACGGAAGTGCTTCAGTACTGACTTTTGGTTTAATATAAAAAAAAAAAAAATGATTTTATTATTATGCTGTTTGCTTGTAAATGTAGTAAAATTTGATAATTTATCAGGAAACCGAAGATCATTTAAGAAAATCGTTTATTAGAGTTAATTTAATTTCCAATTTTGTATTTTTACTAAATGTGTAGTAGAAAGGACTATAATTCTAAAGTAAGTAAATTCCTGTAAGTCGTTCCCATATAAGCGGAAAAACCTCCAAATGAATATTTTAAATACAGTATATTTCGATTTTGCTGAACAAAATTATTTTATTTATTTATTTATATATTTTTTTTACCAATTATTAATATAAGCATGGTAATATTAACAGAAGTTTTTCTCCGTGTAATACACTGTTATAATTTTCATTCTGAAATTGCAGTAAAATAACAGGCAGCAGTTTGTCCATCCAAATAGCCATAAAGTTTATGATTAGGAGCATTCTTTTACCTTTCCGATTCTGAAACCGTTTTCAAGAAGTACGGTTAAAAAACCGTGAATACAAAACTATGTGGTTTTGTAACCATTTAAGGCAAGCATAGTTTCTAAGGCATAAATATGAAACTTAAACGGAGATTGGAATTTTCTGGATGCTGTTCCATTTATGCGTGAATGATGGTTTAGTTTTACAATTCAGCGTCTACGATTGAAGAGTGCAGGTCACTAGAAGTTCTTCATGTATTGAAGGAATAAAAAAATAAAAAAAATGTTGTAGTATCAACGCTGGGATTCGAACATCTGCTCAGCCGGTCATGTGATTGACCGATTAGCCCTCTCAGTTACAGTATGTATCCAGCTTCACCGAACAAAATGACTTTATAAGGTTGGACTAGTTGGCTCGCAACGAGTTCTGGTTGTTTAACTGTATTAGCAAAAACAATCAATATGCGTTTTTTTCCCATGCTTAACAGTTCGAACATCATATTTTCTTATGGTTATTTGATTGTTTTGATTGCATATGGTAAGTATAGCATTAAAATAAATTGTTAATAAAAGAGAAATTTTTGTATATAGCTGTCAGCAGTATACATTGGTTTAAGACTACACTAAGTCTGTTAATCTACTGCATTATTTAATTTTTAATAAAGCACATGCATAACAGAATCAGAAATATTTCAACTCTTAATTGTTATCAGAAATATAATAAAAACAGAATATAATAAAAACATTCAGAAATACTATAGGCGTATAACTCGAAACCTTTAATTTATGCAATTTGCTTCACACCACTCACTCCATGAGATTTAGATAATAGATTTAAAAAAGAAGAACATTCTTGAAATCATCCATTTCTTCAATTCATCACGATGAATAAATTACAATCACTATTTCTTTTTTAATAAACGTTGGCTGAAAAAAAAATCCTAAACAATTTTTAATTCAAACATTATTTTAAGAACAGGAGAGAAAAAATAAAATAAAATAAAGCTTAAGCTAAATATTGTTACAATGCTAAAATATTGTTTGTAAGCAGCTGCCATTCACAACATCAAAATTACGATGAGTTATTGTTTTTTCCATGTGAAGAATGCAGTAGAGCTCTTGGCTAGAACATCTCGAACTGAGCAAATGTTTTATATACATTATTAAAAAAACTTAAAAAATTCTGCTTGATTTAAAAGTGACACTTCGGGGGACGTACAGTGTGCAAATAAAAGAAAAAAATAACACCTGGAGTTACTTTTGATCTAATGATTTGATCTTCACGCTCTGGAACTTAATTTTAAAGGTTCTAAATATTGATTATAACAGTACTAATTATTTTGTGCAAACGTTAATTGAAGTTACGAATCGCGAATTGTTGAAAACTTCTGATATGCATATGTAAAGTTATTTCTGCATTATAAAAAAGTACTGGCAATTTTTATAATATCAGATGCTTTCTTGGTTTCCCTCCCAAGAAAAATGTTTATTTGCGTTTGGTTTTT
The DNA here is from genome assembly GCF_043381705.1 of Parasteatoda tepidariorum. Taxonomy (NCBI): domain Eukaryota; kingdom Metazoa; phylum Arthropoda; class Arachnida; order Araneae; family Theridiidae; genus Parasteatoda; species Parasteatoda tepidariorum. The sequence continues at coordinate 64,687,377 of NC_092207.1, forward strand.
GCTTCAGGTGTTTTGTTAAGTAAAATTTCGGGTGCAGAAAGAATAAAGTTACGTAAATATTTCTCCATTTAATTTCAGTAAAAAAAAGGGGAAGAAAATGTTTGTTGAAGTAAGTATTTTGAATTATGTAATCATTGAATGCTTTTAAATTATGTAATTATTGTGTCAATAATTAGAAAAAATGACAATTTAGAAATTTAACATTTTTATTTTAGGATTTCAAAAAAAAAAAATAATAATAATAATAATAGTGCGTTGAGTCCCTCCACGCGGAAGAAGTGAAACTTCGTAATGTGGAAATGAAAAGAGGAAGGGATAGAAATTGATTTTTAGTGAAATCATATTGTTTCTTTAAGACCAACTTTAGTAGCATTGCTTACAATTCACAATTGATCGCATCTTTTAATTATCATTTTCGAGTTGAGAAATATCCAAATCTATAACATTTACAATGGGATTTTGATAACTAAAGTAAGATACGAAATGTTTGAGTTCTATATTTTCAATATTTCTTGCAAAAACTGCATCAATGGTAGTTCCCCCTTTGGTTGTTGGATCATTCTTACCATTTATCATTTCCAATAAAAATTTGTCTTTAAGGAAGGTTAATAATCTTTCATATTCAGGTAACAAGAAATTTACATTAAATCTCCTGCAAGGATCACAGGCCGCTCACAATAATCAATTTCTTCACCAGTAACGTCTGCCAGAGCTTGTGAACCTGCAGTGGATAGTGGCAATAAAGATGTTCCGTCATCAATAGACAGTTAGTTTGAACAATTGTTTTAAATCGTCTGCTGATGTAATAACTGTAACTCGACCTGGTTGCTAGGCAACCAAACGACTTTTTCTTGTTATTAATGTTTTGTTTTGTTTATCGTTGCGTTACACATTTAACGCAACCTTGTTGGAAGTCGCATTAAAAGTTTCACTTCAAAAAAAAAAAAAAAAAAAAAAAAAAAAAAAAAAACATTTTTTAAAGTTTAAATTTTCACTCAATTCAAATGTAAATTTAACTTTATTCAGTGTGGCTTTTATTATATAATTTCAGAATATGAATAATCTATCATAGTTGTGAAATTACAAATGGAGTAAAATAAGATACAATAGAGTAAAATAAGAGATGACTAGATAATAAAATTGACTAGATTAATTAAATTGGTTCATTTCTATTAAAAAACATAATAATATATTTAAAAGTAAAAATAAACATTTGAAAATGATTATTGATGTAAAATTCATCAAAAAACTCTTTGTATAAAGAACAGAAGAAAAAAAAATATCAATAAAAGTCTAGTAACTAAGTATTATTTCTTAATTAAATTTGAAATTTTATTCCAAAAAATCAACTGGACATAAAATATACTTTGGAATAAGAGGGAGAAAAATAGACGATAGCTGAATTCGGTAGTAAAATTTTATTTAGTATTTCTGTATTTCTCAGAAATAATGCGTGAAATAACATTATAAAGCTGTTCCATGTTTTACTGCTTCACAGCAGTATAGGAAATTAAGTAAAATTATATAGCCGAATTATTCTATTCTACTACGGATGCAAGTCTTCCCCTTGCTTACTCCAAAAATAAAATGAAATGCAACGCAAGATAATATCCGAAAATACAAAAATCTTATATTATGTAGCATCAAAACCAATGCAAAATAATGTTATAGTGAACGCTAGATAAAATATTAATTTGCATATAATCTAATGTTACATAATGCAGAGAAAACAGCGACTTTCTGTATCTTCCTAGTATTAGAAAGTTGTGCAAGATAACGTTAGATTTTATTGGTTTTCTGATATTATCTAATGTTAGATGCTACTTGGGTCTTATTAGTTTTAGAAGTTAAATCTAAAAAAATTACAGAAGAATTTCAAATATTAATTTTGTTAAGGACTTGGATAAATTTGTTTAGCTGAAATTTCAAAATTAAAAACCAAACAGATCGACACCTTCGAATCGACAAAATTTGTATAAAAATTAAAGCTATCAAATGACTTAATAAATCTATTCTCGGGGAAGAGAAAAATATCACAAACATTAAAACTAAGTTTATTTTAATGAAACATATATATACTAATATGTAGTTTGTGTGACTATCATTTACATCAGCGCAATGCACACAAAAATTACATCAATTTCCTTTTTAAATCCATCTTTTTCTACATTTCAATATCACTTTCAGATATAACAAAGGTAAAACAAAAGGGACTGATAAAATTATTCCACCAAAAAAAGTTTTACATAACATTCCTTCCCCCCCAAAAAAATTTAAATTTCATGAATGATTAAATTAAATTAATTATAATGAATAATTTAATTAAACATATATTTATATATTAATNATTATATATATATATATATTAAAAATTTAATTAAAAATATCCCTGCCTCCCAAATTTCTAAAAAATAACCATTTAAATTAACAAAATTGCACCCTAAGTCTATTTTACAGTTAAAAAACTACAAAAAATATCGGAATATTTTTTTAAAAAATATCACCCCCAAAAAATTTTCTATTGACTTTCCCCCTTTGATTAGCTTCTTGAGTCAAACTTATCTACACAAATGTCGTGAATTAATTAATTATAACACGCCAATATGGGAGATTTTTCTTCTTTACTGAAAAAGTGTAATTCTGAGTTCTCTATATTAACTACTTACAGGGTGAATGAAGAAATATGATTTTCTTATGTATAAATACCAGTTAGTAGTACCATAGTTTTCGAATCAAGTAGTAATTTATAATTCAGTTGTAATTAACAGAATGTGTTTACAGAAAATTAAAATAATTATAAAATAAATCAATTAAATTTTTGCTTCCCTTAAAAAAAAATAGTGCGTGGAGTCCCTCCGAGCGGAAGAAGTTAAACTTCGCAACCTGCGACGTTAATTGTAGAAGAATCAGCAGTCGTAGAAGGATCACTAGTTCTATTCAACGACTCTTTTTCCTGCTCCGCTCGCTTCCGTGTTCTGTAATCACGGTAATATCGTGCATTTTTCCCTCGTGGACCTCTTTAACTTGTGGAAGTGCTTGTGGTTGCCTCATCTTCTCGCCCTGGAAAATGTATTTGTATTAATAATGCATGTGATTGCGTCATAATGTAATTTCAAAAGAGAAAACCTAACAATCAATTGATATTCACAAGAGACGTACCTTGACAAAACCCTAAATCTATCGCATTGTTTTCACTCATTTTTTACAATTGAGATCCAAAACAATATGGAAATGAATGAGGGAAAACTGGATCCTACCTTGTTGGAAGTCGCATAAGAAGTATAACTTCAAAAAATATCGCTAATGCTGAAAGAGAAGCAGACATGGGATTGATGAACAAGCAAGCACTATATATATATGTGTGTGTGTGAGTTAAAATGCATTATACAAACATTTAACGTTTTACCTAAAGGAACTTGCTAACCTTAAAAAGCGATGAAAAATAATTTTTTATTGAGAATGCTTTTAATGGTAAAATGATTGCATGATATTTGTAATGTTATCTATAAGCGTATTAAAAAAACCATTCAGTTATTTTTTTTTACAACGTTAGCATAATTGTGGAACAAAAGTGGCATTTTTTTATTGTTCATTGCAAACATTTAATCAATTGTTAAGAAAGCTTTTGTAAAATACTTTTTAATAGTTTTATTAAATAATTTTAATTCATGATATAAATTATTTTACCGGTTTTTCTTAAAGAAAAAAAAATTGTTCTATCCAAAACATTATTAATTTATTCGTTATTTTTTTGTTCATTATTAAATATTGATCTTGAGAATATGGTAGAGTTTCAGGAAAGTGATCAGGAAAGTATATATTTCTTCGAGATTTCGTTTCATCACTGCAGTTCAAACTTTACTGATATATTACAGGGCTAAAGAGAATAGAAGGGCTAGTTCACTCCGCTCTTAGAGCTGAAGCTACGATTTCCCTCCTCGTGACGCCACTGTGTCCACAGATCTCGTAGATCGCAAGCGAAGATATTATGATAACTTTGCATCTTTCTCTTTGTAAAAATAAGTTAGACTTTTTCTGGTTATTAGCTTTCAAACTTTACGTAATTAACACATTATTTCTGTTCATAAACATAGTTCAAAAAAACCCTCTTGGCCATTATATTAAAAAAAAATACCATTTTAAAGTTATAAAAATATTTTACTAGTTGGCGAAAATGACACTATAAATAATATATTTTAAAAACTTCAGTTTTAACTTTAATTATTAAGAAAAATGAAAGCCTATATCGACACTTTTTTATCTACATATTTTTTTATAACAATAAGTTGAGTTAAATTTAGACTCCCTGATTTTAAAATACGCCATTAATTTGTTCATACTTAATCATTAGGAAACATCAACCTTAAACGCTAATTACTGAAACAAAATAATAATTTAAGCTCATAAGGACATTAGAAATCTTACAATTGTTTATAGATATTTAAATTTACGATGATATAATTTATAGATATTTAAATTCAAGAGAATATAATTTTTAAAAAAATCATAAATATTTAGAATAACTACATTAAAAATATGTTATGAAATTAAGAGAATTTCAACTATATACTATGTATTTTATTTATACTTTTTATTTACATTTTAATTTTCTTTGACTTTATCAATTTTTTTCACCTACCTTTCTTTTTGAAGTAACGAGGAGGTTTCTATTTAGACAATGAATTTTTATAACAGTTCTTAACGATAAAATAAACGTATTGCTGTTTTATATTAACTGTGTCATTACGAAATCCATTCTTTACATAGTTGTTCATTTGCTTTAGGGAACACTCGTAAAATTATATTTTTTCCTTTTGTTTTTCTATCAGAAATTTTACAAGTTGCAATCGCGCAAACTGGCATTTCGGTAATAGTTCGTAAATTCACTGCAAAAAACTGAGGAAAGTGATTATAGAAAAAAATAACAAATGTCTTAGAATATGTCACAAAAAGAAATGTTTCAATATTAGTTAGAGCTATTAAGGCCGAACGCTCCGTTCTTGAAGTAAAAGTGCGAAGTTTGCGCCAAAGTACGTCACTAGAGAAAATCGGAAGATTGGAGCGGCGAGAGTTTCTGTAAAGGAGTGAACCAGCCCTTCTATTCTCTTTAGCCCTGGATATATTAGTTCAAAATTCTGCCAACCAAGCTTTTGGCGATAGAATTTGCTTGGTGATTATCCATTTCAGTTGTTCACAAATTATAGGGTTATCACAAGTCAGGCATTCAAGACAGTATGGTAAAGGCATGTTATACACAAAGCTATAAGCTAATGCATATAGCTCGCTGCACAATTTATAAGCAAACAATAAACAAACATTGGGTTTTCTTGAACAATCATAACAAAGTGGCTAACTTGGACTTCGTGGTAGCATCAAATAAATCTTGTTAGGCTAAATTAAACCTTACCTATTGAAACGCAGTGCTATAAGAAGCTAAAGTAGAGAGCACGCCGCACTTTACTATACTCATACAAACATTGGTGTTGAATTTGATAAATAATCGAATATTAGTTAAATTTTGTTAATACGTTTTGTTGTCATGCATAATTGTTTCATGCGTTTTTATTAAAGAGCTCGAACTTGATAAAAAATTTTTTACTTATAATTATAAAAAAAAAAAAATCTGTTTTGTATTGAAAATAAGCATTAATTCTGAAATGGGTACTATTAAATTTCCGCATATTTTTTAGAAGCTTCGTGCGGAATGATAGCAATAAAACTTACTCTTTCATTGATAAACAACAAAACATAATCTTAAAGATTGCTCAAGAAAACCTGTACCCACAAAGATGTAATTTATTCATTATTTGTGTAAAAAACTAGTCAGAACGTACAAGTAGTTCCATTTAATAGGAAAGTTATTTGTAAAACTTGCATAATAAAACTTACTCTAAGCAACCTAGCCAGTTTAAACACTATGCTCTTCATGATTAAATATTCTCTCTTTTAAAAGACAGTTTTGTTCCTACCTTGAGGTAGTATTGTTTATGCAGTGAGAATGATAAAATATATTTTAATTAATTTAGTTTATTTGTGAGAAACCTTATTCATGCAGTATGTGTGACAAAACATTCACTCAAAACAGCAGCTTAAATGAGCACTGTCTTATTCATACTAAAGAGAAACCATATCCCTGTGATTTGTGTGCTAAAACATTTAGGAAAAAAAGCACATTAAATCGACACTATGTTGTTCATACTGGAGTAAAACCTTATTCATGTAGTTTGTGTGATAAAGCATTCAGACAGAAAGCCAGTTTAAACGAACACTATGCTATACATACTGGAGCAAAATCATTCTCATGTACTGTGTGTAATAAAACATTCACACGGCAAGCAAGTTTAAATGACCATTTTGTTCTTCATACTGGAGAAAAGCCTTATTCATGCAGTGTGTGTCATAAAACATTCAGATGGAAAACTAGTTTAAATAAACACTATGTTGTGCATACTGGAGAGAAACCTTATGCATGCAGTTTATGTGATCAGACATTTACAGATAAATCTAATTTAAACAAGCACTCTCTTAATCATACTGGGATGAAGCCTTATTCATGTAGCATATGCGATGCAACTTTCACACGTAAAGCTACATTAAATGAACATTCTGTTGTGCATACAGGAGAGAAACCTTATTCATGTAGTGTTTGTGCTAAAACATTCACACACAAAGCCAGTTTAAGTAAACATTATGTTGTTCATACTGGAGAAAAGCCATATTCATGCAATATATGCGATAAAGCATTCACACAGAAAATTAATTTAAATAAACATTCTGTTGTTCATACTTCAAAGAAAACTAATTCATGTACTATGTGCTATAAAACATTCACATGGAAAGCTGACTTAAATGATCACTATTTTGCTCATGGAGGAAAAAAACCTTATTCGTGTAGTAAATGCAATAAAACATTCACAAGGAGAGCTAATTTAAATAGACACTGTGCTGTTCATATTGGAGAGAAGCCTTATTTATGTAATAAGTGTGATAGAACATTCACACGCAAAGCCGGTTTAAATAAACACTCTGCTATTCATGCTGTAGAGGTGCTATTCTCATGTTAAACAAAACATTCACACTCAAATCCAGTTTAAAAAGACATTCACTTGTTCATACTGGAGAGAAAACTTAATGCTGTGTGAGATAAAGCATTGACACAGAAAGATAATTTAAATAAACTCTAAATTGTACCGGTATGTAAGAGCATGAAAAACTTAAGTTTATATGCAGAATATACGATAGTATGCTTGTGTTTAAATGTACCACTGGGCAGGTAAGTGCTGAAGGCTAGATTGTCTAATAGAGATGATGCTGGATATAACCACATCTGCTATCCATTTAGAAATAAACATTATTATACTTGAGTGTACGAAAATATATATTATTTAATCATAACTAGAATAATGAAATTTGCTTAAACTACACTATACTTCAACAATAATTAGGAAAGTTTACGAATGATTAATAGTAAATGGGTATACAATGAAATACACCACTTCTCAATTTTCCTGGGTATTATTTCTAGTAATACAAGCAAGTAACTAGATTTTCTGAATAGAATCAGCTTTTTAGTGTGAATAATTCAAGTAGTTGTACTTTATATATCCAATTAAAAAAAATTATATTCATAGAATCTATTCTATATTATAAAAATAACTATATGTTGTTAAAACATCAAAAAAAAAGTTTTTTTTTTTGCATTGGCAATAAAGAAATAAAATATCAAGCAAATGAGCAAGCATAAGCATCAGGGTATATATTATCGATTTGAAATATTTCAATCACTTGATTTATCTTTAAAAAATAACCATTTATTTAAATCAACTGAATTTTAAACTATTAATTTAAGTCAAAAGTATTTTATTTACAGTAAAATTTATATATATTTAGTTTGATTTCATGCATGTTTTTTTTTCTCCGATTTACTTGAAGATAATATATTATTTTCCAGGAAGTATTAGAAAGAAGTTTTGGTCTAAATCCGGAAATTATCAGCTAAATTGTCTGTCATTAAAAAAAAAAAATATTGAAAAATTACATTTGTTATTTCATTTTCTTGTTAATTTCTGAGATTGTAATATTGTTATTGTATTCAATAAAACATTTGTATGGCGACTTTCTTCATTCTTTGTGATTATTTGTAATTAAGGCTTAACAACATACAAAAAAAAAAGAGATTATTTTATTCTGAAGTATTTAAAAAAAGGGAACTCTATACATAAGTAACAGATTAATCATAGTAGTATTTCTTTCTTTTTCTCTAACCGCATGTACTGCCCTGCTTTTGCCTTGCGTGATGCTAGAAGTGTTGCTCATTTAACATTCCTCAGGAGGCACCTGTAAACCTGAGTCACAAAGGCGAGCAACATTACCCAGCGGTATACGAACTAACAACCATTGGCTTTGCAGTCAGGAACTTTTACGGCTTGACCAGTTTATGGTAGTATTTCTAAAATTCCTTCAAAAGACATGGATGATAATGTTCCTAAGGTGTGCCAATATCTATGAAATTATATCATAATTTTATGAATTTTAGCACTGCCTCTTTTCCTGACAACTGGTTACTCGAAATGATTAAACTATTATACTAAATTAGGAATTTATAACCACATTGATATTTTAGTTAATAAAAATTTTAATGGATAAAATACCAAAATAACTGTAAAAAATTTGAAGTGTGTGTTTCACTGTAACTAAATTTGTTTTCAGCAAAAAAGTAAAAATAATAACATATTTTTATTATTTGGGATTGAAACCTGTGCATTTAACAGGAGGATAGAAGGCAACAGTAAACAAAGCATAAATATTTTCTTACAAATGATACATTAATTATTTTAATGCTTTATTAATCTAGAACGGGGCTAATTGTTTTAACAAAAATTTATAAATGAATTTTTTGAATGTAGTTATTATTAAGAAAACATAATTTTTTCTTTTTACTCAACTGAAGAAAAAACTAATTTTGAGACATTTTATTACATTTCCAAATAAGTTGCTTAAGATTCAAAATATTTGCTACTTCATAAGAAGTCAGCGGACGTTGAGTTATGATCACATAGGGTCCATCATGGGAATTGCAAATGTTGTAGTTCTTTCTTTTGCATTACTCACTGGATGCAAAGTTACCCAAACACGATCTCCAGGTGCATATTGAGGGACACTTCTTTCTTTGTAGGCATATTTCTTCCTTTTATCTTGTTTCTGTTTCGATCTCGGGGGGGGGGGGGGCAAANGGGGGGGGGGGATGCCAAACATTTTTTTTCTATCCAATAGTTCACATAACAAACACAAATTTTAATAATTACGACAAAAGAGTAATAAAAATAGTTTCTTTTGCTCAAAGTCCGAGCATCTACTGCTTTTCAGATGGCGCTGTGGTTGCTACAATTCATCTGCTACAGATTTTTATAAGTAGATGTCACATCTATGTACTTTATACTGATCAAGCTGACATGACATATATGAGGTTTTACTTATACAATGTATGTGCTAAATTGCAAAGCAATAAAATAAAAAATCTTGAATACTGGGGTGATAAATTTTATTCGTTCAGGGTCTGCATTAAGATATTCACATAAGAATTTAGTTTAAATAAACACCACATTCTATTATTACCAGAAAAGAGGTTCTCACTTATAGTTAAAATAAAATTGTTTAATTAAAATATTTCTAACTCGTTTAACCAAAGATTTTCCCGGTTTTGGAGAGAAGCATTAATCATGCAGTTTGTAAGTACACTAAAGCATTAATTTTGAAACAAATAAACCTACATTCTCTTGTTCTTTCTGGAGATATATCCGATTCATGTAGACTTTTTAGTGAACCATATTGAAAAAATGTGATTCTCGTTAACATTTGATACAGGAGTTTTTGTATGGTTGTAAGAGAAGCTAAATACCTTTGGAAGATTAAACCAGTACTGAAGCATGTGAATAAATTATTGTGTACACTCATATTTCGAATTATCTTTCTACAGTTGAAAACCCTAAGAATAATAGAAAAATAGTATTTTTTTTATTTAAGTGAAATAAAAAAAAACTAAAAATGAAACATGACCTTTCATTGGGGATTTTGTAAGACTTTAATAACTACAGATCCTTTGGACCCAGGATTCCAAATTTCTAGATTCTTTTTTGCAAAAAGCGAGTTCTTGTTTAAAATAATATAAAACATTTAAGACATCCTTAATCATTGAAAGTTACAAAATTCCATGTGAAATAAAATTAAAAAATTGTCATTTCAAATGATGTTTGAAAAAAAAAGTTGTCTTTGATAAAAAAACAAAACAAAAAAATATAACAGACTTTTAAAACAAGAAAAGAATTATATTTGAAATCAAGGTTTTTAATTACAATCAATACTAAACTTGCTTCAAGGAAAAGCAACTATGTAATTTATTACTCATAATTATTTTCTTTTACTTCTGCTATAAATATAGAAAATAAATTATTCTGTTTCTTTCTTTTTTTTTAAAAAAAAATTTGCTTTTATTCTATTTATATAAATCTTTTGGCTTGCTATTTTTTTTAAAATTTTTCTAGATGGAGGATTATTGAGCCCAGATGACACGTCAAAATCTTCTTTTCGCCTCTCTTATTTTTGGTATATATCTGTTAGCAGAATCACTGTTACAAATTATTAACATTCACATGTTAAATTGCCACTAAATTTTATTACTTTGTGATGCTGTCAATAGGATTAAAAGTTGTAAATATATTTGTTTTTATAAATAGGAAGCATTTAAATAAGAATTGAACATTTCTCTCCTTTTCAATATTTTCATTAATTTTTGAGTTTCAGTGCAGTCATCAGATGCTTTTTCACTTACCTATTTCATTGTCTTGAATTAGAAGAAAACTAAATTGTTGCTGAATTACTTTGTGAATTGTGATTTTTTAAAAATAGAACTAAAACTTTACTATTAAGAATTTGTGGAAGAGGAAGAAATTAAAACAAATTTTTTAAAAAAAGATTTAATTAATGCTATTTTTTAAAAATCCAACTACAGTAATGATGACATCTATGTTTAAAAAATGAAAATACAGTAGAGAACCGATTATCCGGAACGATCGGGACTATCGCTATTCCGGATAACTGATTTTTCCGGTTTTCTGAATCGCTACAAAAAGCCGTTTTTTTAGTGTTAAACCCAACTAAAAAAAAAAAAATATTTGGAAATAATCTTAAAAATAAGAAAAAACAGTGAGGTAATACACTAATGATTATTTCTGAAATGATGGTAAGGTAAACATCTTTCAAAAAAGAAAGAAAAATCCTAAANAAAAAAATTTTTTTTTTTTTTAAATGGCGGGAAAATTTATCGAATTTCGTTCCGGTTTTTGGTTTTCCGGTTTTCTGATTTCCGGATAACGGGTTCTGTACTGTAGTTGCTCTAGGGGTAAATAAAGAAATTTACTCACAATAATTTCCATTGTAGATTATCAACCTAAAAATTTGTTAACAAGTTTATTTTAAATATGTTTTTAGAGAATTTTGGCCTTATCAAAAATTCTTTCCTTTTCAATATTTTCATGTATAATTATACACATCATGAATGTATATTATTTGTATTATATTTATTTCTTACAGACCGAATAGGCCTTTATATCAGATTGTAAAAATTATTAGAAATAATGATAAAAAATTTCGTGTCACTATAATTCATACTTCTCCAGGGACATATAAACGTGCAACCTCTAAAGTATGTTTGCTGCCGAATGAATTTCAATTTTGTTAACTTGTAATACTGTTACTTACACATTGTGAACTTGCATTGAATAATAATAACAGTTTTGTATACTTAAAATTATCAAATTTATTGAAAATTTAATTTGTTAGATCTCTTAATGATCAATTGAATAATATAATTATTCAATGCTGGGGGAAATGTTAAATGTCACCAATAAAAAATTATTGTCGCTATTATATTGTGTTATCAATAAAAAATTATTAGTTTTGCTAAACGCTAAAGATAGTTTGCCATTTGTGGCAATCGTTTCGTATAATGTTATTTGTTTATCTTATTTTTGGTTGCTCATTTTTCATTGAGGATGTTCTATGGTGAGAGGCCTGCAATAAAATCCATGGATATTAGTTAAATATTCGTTAATTTTGATATTGTTGATTATTTAAAAACCTGCATAAATTAAAAATATATTGATAGTAAATTCTACTGTCCTTTAGCAGTCTATATAAACAGGGCTAAGTGTGGACAAACTTGGTAACTTATTAAGTAGTAATTTATTTCCAAGTCAGGAAAGTATATCAAAAGCAAAAATGAAATCAATTACAATCTAAGCCTTATTAGAAAATAAATATTAACATACAAATACTACTTTGTAATAGAACATTTCACTATATTAAGAAAGACATTTTAAACACAATATTAAGAAAGACATTTTAAACACAAATCAAAAGATTTGAAAATCAATATTTCGTTTGATAGCATGGTACCAATTTTAAGTTGAATCAATTTTAATAACTACAGTTTTAACAAAATGATGAAATGGTCTCCAAATGGACAACACAAGGAGTGTATGGATCGTCGGTATTTCTCTCACTAAAGCAATGAAAAAGACTTGTGAAACATAAGACAATATCGATTGCTGATATTCTGTTTTAATGTATGGCAAAATTTAATTAATCTATTTCGAATTATATTCTTTTAACAAATCTGATAAAACATTTCTCTTGTATTTTCGTAAAACTTTTAGAGAGTGAATTATATAAAGGTTTTGTTTGGAGTATTTTACTTAATATTGAAACCACTAATTCTAAAGGTATATCATTCTGATTTAGAAAATGATATCAAATGTATTATATTTGTAAGTGACTCATATTTCCTCCTTTGAAAGTTGAAAAGGGTCATTGTGATTATGTTGGCACTAGTCTACACATGCCTACTGTTACATGTCTACACTAGCTTCTCAAAGATATATATGCTAATGCCGGTTAATTGCAAATATACAGAGCAAAAATTAATATCAAAATAGGTAAAAAACTGTATAATTTATAACTCATTATCGCCTTTGGTTGCAATTCTAAAAATAAAATATATCAATAAAAAATAAAAGCTACTATTTTGCTTCTTAAAAACCAAATTTTTATTTAATTATTCACAGCCTGATTATGTACATTAATGTTACTAATCTAAGATATCTCATGGATCAAATGTGTTTAGTAAAATAGTAAGTTCCAAACAGAAAAAAAAGTCTAAATATCAAAAGAAACAAGGACTCTTGCACGTCAATAAGGATATAATTTTCCGATTCCAATTTGGAATAGAGTTAATTTAAATTATCTTTCATGAACAAAATAGTGATTTTTACTCCATGAACAAAATAGTGATAATATAAGTCAGCTTTCCATGCAAATGTTACATTACAAATAGTACATGAATTAGTTTTCTTTGAAGTATGAACAACAGAGTGCTCATTTAAACTAATTTTCTGTGTGAATGCTTTGTCGCATAAAATGCACTAATATGGCTTTTCTACAGTATGAACAACATGTTTACTTAAACTGGATTTATGTGTGAATGTTTTATCACAAACGCTACACAAATAAGGTTTCTCTCCAGTATGGACAACAGAATGTTCATTCAAAGTAACTTTCTGTGCAAATGTTGCTCCACACATGCTTCATGAATAAGGCTTCATTCCAGTATGATTAAGAGAGAGCTTGTTTAATTAAGATTTATCTCCGATCGTTTTATCACATACACTGCATGTAAAAGGCTTCTCTCCTGTATGAAACAACGAGTGCTTAATTAGATTGGCTTTCTGTGAGAATGTTTTGTAACATAAAATACAGGAAAAGGCTTTTTTTACCAGTGAAACAAGAGTGTGTTTACTTAAATAAGATTTTGTTTGTGAAGGTTTTATTACTTTAACAGATTGAGAACAGAGAAGGTTTTATTTAAGTACAAGAATAAGATTTCTTTAAAGTATGAACACAGTGTTTATTTAAATTTTCTTCTTGTGAGAATGTTCATATTGCACAAACTGCAAGAATAAAGGTTTTTACTAGCATAAATAAGATGGTGATCATTTAATCTTTATCTCTGTTTAAATGTTTTATTGCACACATTGTATGGAAATTGTTGGATTCCTTCAAGCAGTATCTTTTTAAACTGCCTTAACGTATGTTTTAAACTAGCACACAACACTAATTATGTATATCATCACCTCTTTGAGTGTGAATGTTTTCTAGGACATTGCATGGATAAGACTATTTTGTTTAAGAATATTAGTTAATTATCTTTAAGTGAGTTAGTTTTATTGCATACACTCTACATTAAAGATTCTCAAACTCATTCTAAGGTTTATTTTTAATCTAAACAAGAAATGTGTACTTTTTTGTGTATTATACAGAGATACACATTGAAGTATTTTTTCCCTTTTCAGCAATGGAAAAGAAAAAGGTAAAAAAAAAATTAATTTGGAAAGTTTTTATTAAAATATTCAAATGATCTTTTCAGTCAAGTTTAAGTCCTATATTAAAAACTCACTCACTTTCAACAAAAAATATTTAGAATTGTAAATAGTAAATCCCTTAGGCTGCCTNGGGGAAAGTTAAATGTCCTTATCCCCTCCCTGCTTTCAACAAAAAATATTTAGAATTGTAAATAGTAAATCCCTTAGGCTGCCTATTTTTGTATAATCCAAGATCTTGACCAAGCGGAAATTGCTTAAACAGCCGCAGCATTAGATAAATCTTATTGGCTGATTTTGGCACCGTTCTCGCTTAATAGTTATTCTGGTTTACAAGATTTGGCACAAATGCTTTTTTTGGCGTCTTTGAGCGCGTAAGCCTGTATGCACTTTTTCTATCGACGTTTACATGCTGTCAGGATAAGACACATGTTTACAACGAATAAGGACTCTAAATCCATACGACTCTTCTTCTTTCACTTATCAATACAATTTACGAAAGTAAAATCATTTGTTAGTTATATTTTATTTCATTATAATATTATTAAAAATGTCCGTTGATACAAATATCCATTATATCTTTCTTTTTAGTATCCCTTTTTTCCTCCATCGATTTCAATTTTACCTGGGATCCCAGGTAAAATTGAAATCTAAGTCGACTTAGATTAGCAACACCGATATAAAGAAAGCAAAAATACTACACAAAATGAGCAAGATTAATTTGTAACTCTTAATGGGCGCTTTTTTTTTAACTTAATTTTCATCAAAGATTCTAAAAATATACATTAAGGTTGAACTTTAAAGAATACCCTGTGTAACCTGAAACCTTTTCGTTCATTTCAATGAGCTGTTGAAAAGTGATTTTTGTTATGACAACCAGTTTACTCTGCACAAGGAATGACTGAAGGTGTCGAATTCCGTCAAAAGTCAAAGATATTATGCAGTTTCAGTAATGAAATTAAAGAGCGTTAAGAAGTTGTGGCGTAACTACCACTATGAATATTAAATACCAATTCACTAGTATATAGGACATGTTAACTTGATTCAATCTTGAGGTACCTTTTGATAGATGGAAGTTGACATTAGTCGATAAATATAACTCCTCAATGGTGACCCGGACGTGATATGAACTTGCCAACATTGATGGATCAGCTGATTTGCTAAAAAATATACTATTCAGAAAAAAAAATCTGGTGAAGTAAATAAAGTCTCCCGGTTAATAAAACAAAAATTAAGCAGAAAAAAAATGAGCGAAATGCTATAAACTAAAAAAAAAGAAGAAAAAAGGGGGAAATGTTGTAAAAAAAGTGCAAATATAATGAGCAAAACTGATAAAAAAATAAATAACAGCATGAATCAACTAGTGGTATTCTATTCATCGAATTCTATCACAGATAAAATTCTGGAAGGGGAGTAATGTGGCGTAACTACCACTATAAATATTAAATACCAATTCCCTAGTATATAAGACATGTTAACTTGATTCAATCTTGAGGTACCTTTTGATAGATGAAGGTTGACATAGTCGATAAATATAACTCCTCTAAGTTCAACAAGAGAAATAAGGATATTACTAGAATGATTTGTTGTTGGAGCCCGTGGTTAAGGCATCCAATCCATGTAATGGACTGTTGTGCTTGTGAAGAAGCAGATTCCTGGTCGATGAAACCTCTAACTAAATTTCCAATGGCTCTTTCAGTTGAAGATTTTCATATCATCGAACCTTTTTGGACAGTAAGTTTTCATTGAAAAAAAAAATTAAGCTATTACTTTGACTTTTGTTTCGTGTACAAAATGAATAAAAAATGAAAATGCGATCGAGCTTATACTTAATCGTTCTCATTTATCTGCGGACTCATTTTCTGCTATATAACGAATGAAAGTTTTTAAGGGAAGTATGTACAGCGATTACAGAGAACGGTGCATCGAAACTAGCATTTTGCATTGCACTACGTTGTAATTTTCGGCTAAAGTAGGTCATCAAGCCTCTAGAGGTTAGTTAATTTCACAGAGAGTCACGTTCTTATAATACTCTCTTTCCAGAGAACAGAATTGCAGTACGTTGTAATTCTCTGCTAAAGTAGGTCATCAAGCCTCAAGAGGTTAGTTTATTTTATAGAGAGTCACGTTTTTATAATACTCTCTTTCCAGAGAACAGAAGGAAATGGTTGAGTGCAGCGCTGTAATGAGATATTTTTCAGAGGGATCGAGCTAAAAATTACAACATTTTATATACACCTTAAGAAATAATAAATAAATAATACGAAGAAGTGTTACAGAAACTTTTGTTTTAAACATTCTGCAAACAAAACTTCTACTATACAGTGCTCAAAAAATTAAACAGGCCACCCTAAATAACTTTTGATTTAATGATCATATCTTCATGTTCGAGTGTTGAATCTTAATGGTGTAAGTGGGTGACGATAGTGGTGAACTAGTGCATACGATATTTAATGTCATGAAATCAGACTAAAAAATTACTTTCTCTGAAAAAACAATCTTTTCTTTGACGGATTCGGATTTCTGACGCTGTTTCTCAAAATGAGGGGGGTGATATATGGTCTCAATAGTTTTGTTAGGAAAGCAGTCCAAAGTTTAGACACCTTAATGTTAATTTTACTTTTTGCATACTTCACCATATCTCACAAACTTCTTAAGCAATGTGAAATATTTTTGTGCTCAATTATAAAATTTATTTGTCTATAGGGAATTCCAGGCATAATATAACCGTTATTAAGTATTTATTATTTTATTTAACGTAATAGTCGAAAAAAATTTGAATTGTAAGGCAGTAAAATGTAACTTTTCACTATTCGACCGATTTCGCTCAGTCTTTGTATTTTGCTATTTGAAATTGAATTCTTTAAAATGATGTAAAAAAATGTCTATCATACAATTCAAAAATGTTCGACTGTTATTAAATGAAATAATAATAAACATTTACTTAACGCTATATTTTTCTTGGAATTATCTTTGAATAAATAAGTTTTATAATTGTGAGTGGTGCAACAATCCACGCCGACCGGTCAGTGTAGGGGGCAGAGAACTGTCATTGCATCCGAAAGGTTCTGGGTTCGAATCCCGGGCAAGGCAGGGATGTTTCTTTCTCTTTGTGCGTTCTATGTTCTTTCTCCTTTGTGTGTGCGAATGTGACCCGTCCTATAAACGGGTTTGTGGTTGAATGAATGGTGTGGTAGAAGTCGAATTCTTGGCCATAGATGGCGCCACTGAAAAACAAGAACAATCGCACCCCCTCTGCCTAAACAGGCATACGACGAAAAAAACAGCAACAACAATCCACTTAAAAAATTCTCGAGACATTGTAAAGTACGTTAAAACTATAATTAATATTAATTGATCCTAATTTTGGACCACTTTCCAGAACCTAATTATATGGGGATCATATTTCCTAGATTGCGGCTATCCGTGATATGTTGGGACTCGGAAATCCGAATCCGTTACAAAAAAGGCATGTTCATTCAGAGAAAGTAGGTTTCTGTATGTGATTAATTCGTAACTTAAAATATCGTCTGCAGTAATTGATTAGCATTTCTGAGGTCACCCCTCGTACTATTAAGACTGAGTTTCTAAAACGTGAAGATCCGATCTTTAGATTAAAAATTATTCAGGATGGACCGTTTTCTTTCTTATTGTCGCACTGTAGTGCGACGATAATTGCCAAACTATGATAAAAATAATTTCCTTGAAAAAAGTGCACTTTGCCAAAGTTTGTATGCTATTCTACATATTGGTGTTATTTTAATCCAAGAAAAACTGTATTTAAAACTCAAAAACGCTAAAATTCCGAATTATCTCAAAATAAAACAATTTTATTTTTAAAATTATCTGACTTGAATCATTTAGATTAATTTTATTTATCAAGCAAATATGATAATTTAGCACAGAGGTAACAATTTTGGTGGGAAGGTAGGGTACAAAGATTGAGAATCGCATAGTCTATGACAATCGTACGTCTCTAAGAGTTCCTTCTCTTTAGAAACTGCTGTTCGTGCGCATTTCAACTATTACGTTAATTTATCTAAATTATGTTAACACTATGATTTCTAATAATAAATGTGGAAAATTGCGTCTCGGAATAGTAGTGTAGTATGTTGGTTTGGCGTATAACTTGCTGAACTTACCAATTTGATTGGCTGATTCGTAAATTAGTATAAAGCAGCTTTTTCTTAGGATTATGCGAAAGCAGTTTTTGAACTTATTTATGATACTTGGTCAAATGTGAATAGTTGGGAAAAACAATACAGCACAGAAAATAACATTATTTATTACATCTCCTTCAAATAAATATTCCGTTCAGCGAAAATAAATTCTATAAAGAAAATAATGTTTTAAAAAAAATTATTTATGAAGTCTTAAGGCGTTAAAATACTGAAGAAAGAAACCCCCCCCCACAAAATTATAATTATTTGGTCTAATTTCGTATAATATCCGCTTGAATTTACATAAAAAAGAATTTGAAATACATATTTTGATTATATATAATATACATTCTAAATACTTGTTAAAATAAAAATCCATATTTAAAATATATATTTGTCCCATGTTTTGTTTTTCGCAGATAAAGGTTTTCTTTACCTTTCTAGTGATTACACTTTACTTTTCAGAGCCATATACTCATATTTTTAAGCTGCTAATCGATAATAAAACCTTTTTAATTGTATTATTTAATTGTATAATAATAAATTCTTTGTAATTTATCATCCTACTTCCTACAGCAGTGATTCATGTTTTTTTCTTGTCTCTATGCCAGATAAACTTTCGTTCGCAAATTAAAAATCTAAAGAACTTCATTTAAGCTTTGTCCTTGATGCCACGGATACAGTTACATTCTCTTGCCTTACATAAACAAAAAGCCGAGGGCAAATTCATTATAAACGTTGACCTCTCCTTGTTAAATATATGTATTTTCGTCTACATGATCAACTTCTAAAATAAAAAGTAACCACTTAAAGTTACTTGATATTTTGAATCATGTAGAAACGATTTAGTTACATAGATTCACTGAAAAAAATAAGCGTAGAATCTTTAAGTTCAATTAATTTGTCATGGTTTGAACTGCGAATCTTTCAATAAACGTTATTAGTTCCATAACAATTTTTTTTATGTGTTCGTTATAGGATTCAGACGATTGAAAAAGTGTTATCTGTTTTGTATTTTAAAACTTAGGTGTTATTATCTAGCTGACTTATTTGAAAAGTTTTTTTTTCTTAAATTGATTGAATTCAAATTTTGTTGTCTGGATTGATGTTTATGACTACGATTGATTGACTACGTTTTTAAAATTTATTTAGCAATGATTTTAATATTTAAAGCATGTTTACCCACTAGTAAGTTAGATAGAATAGTTTAGATAGATTAATAGTTAAATTAGTAATTTGACGGTCGAAGATGCAAATCTGACACACCCAAACAAATGGAGACAGACATATAAATATATTTTTGAGTTTAAATTAGAAATTTAAATTACCATCGGTCCTACTTAGCATATTTAAGCATTAAGTAACTGAAATTGCGCTTTCGTTGGTGGAATTTTGATCATTTTATCAAAAGTTATAAAATGTGATTCGTTTTCCCTTTGAGACTATCCCTATATAAGTTTTCAATTTATAGTGAACTAACTAAATACCTGTTCTTCGTATGGGTTGAAAAGTAAATAATCAATAATTCGGTATTTTACACTACACGAACACTTCGGTATTTTACATTGCACGGTTGATTGCTTAAACGTGCACGAATCTGAAAGTCATATACCGATACAAATAATTAAGCTAAAACAATTTCACTTCATTTGTTTATTATTACTTAGTGTCTTTTATGTCATTAAGTAATACATGTTTTTTGAAGCTCATCCCTTCAAAATAAAGATTAACTTTATACGGCATCATTACCATAATGCAATTACTTGAGATCTCTACCACAGTCGATAATTACCGTTTCAACAGTTTTTTCCGGTACTAATTCCTTTCTGTAGGGCGTAAAAAAACTGTTTTCACAGTATTTAAAGTTGGTATTTCAGTACCAATATTAGTATATTTGGTATCTCTTAAAAAAAAGATTTACTTTATGTCAATAGTACCTACTACCAAAATTAATCATAGTTTATAACCGCCGTTGAACAGCTGACCAATTCAGAAGACAAGGGAACTCAATTATTGGGAGAATTATTGGGAGAAATCTGCCTGCAAGGAGGACTTTTTATGGAACAAACCCGCATTTGTGTTACATGTTGAGGAAAATCACGAAATCCTCCCATGGTTAGTCTGACGGCAAGTGGACTCTACCCCATGATCCGTCTACCACTGAGGATATCCTTCGCCAGTACTGTGGTCGTTGCGAGCAGAGTACGGAATTCGTTTCAACCAGTCATCGCTGGGATTCGAACTCGATTCACATCATTGGAAAGCGAATGCTCTATCTCCTGAGCCACCACGACTCACCAAAATTAATTAAGCAATATTGGTGTCAATAATAATACGACGATTTTTTTAATGTTCTCCTGACGAATAAGTACCACTTCTGTTTTCCATTAATTTAGCTTTTTGATACGAAACTTATTATGCCAACAGTACCTACTTCCAAAATTAATTAAGCATCAGTATCATTATGACCATTGTATACGGCTCTTCTTAACTACTAAGTACGAATAAGTACTTTTTTTGTTCTCCATTAAATTAGTTGTATTTTATTTTATTTTATAATCGTCGTTGAACAGCCGACCCAATTTTTTGGGTCTACGACTTCTAATGTACAATGCCGTAGCACTGTAATTTTGAACCCAATCCAGAAGACAAGGGAACTCCTGGATCGAGTATTGGAGAAATTTGTCTTCGTGGAGGATTTTTTGATGAAACTAACCTGCATTTGCGTTACATGGAGAGGAGGACCACTTGAACCTCCTATGGTTAGCCTGACGGCAAGGGGACGCTAACCCATGATCCGTCTACCACTGAGGATATTTCACGTCAGCACTGTGGTCGGTGCAAGCCTTCATATCGATTGGGATTCGAACCCGGTTCACCTCATTGGAAGGCGGACGCTCTATCCCCTGAGCCAGTGCGGATCAAATTAGTTGCATTATTTAAGATAAGTATAACTTTTGAAATAACAATTAGGTTACGTTATTATTAGCGTCGTTTTCTCTCGTAATAACTTAAAATGGCAGCCAAAAATAAATAATTCATGAAAATGTGTAATAAAACTAGTTTTCGATTTTGAGAGTTAAATAATATTTTTATAATCCTATGGAAAACTCTTTCTATGGGATGTAGCGTGTGAGCCGGAGCGGGATTTAATGTTGAGAGCTTAGGTACACTGTCTACGAACGCAAAGTATACTAAATTTGGTACGGATCTGTACATAATTTTGGATTTGTGTACGGAATATATATACACCTACACCCATATATATGTCAGGACTTTGATTTCACGTCTCCGCATATGAACGTCCCCTGACCTGAAGGTCCGAGAAGATGAGGGACATCCCAGAAGAGGGAAAAAAGATTTAGAACGAAAAGGAAAATCTCTCGTGAGAAATCATTATAGAGATGCTGAGAGAATATACATATAAAGTTAGAAGGGAGTAACGAGGCCCCAGAAGTAGAAATCTGGACATTTTTTTTAATTATTTTTATTTTTTTGAAATATGTGTAATTGTAATATTATTTAACACAATAACCCGTAACCTGAAATGAGTACATATCTATGATATTACTCCTCGTCGTCTTTGAGTGTACTAAAACGTAAAGCGATGAAAAATCTTTTCACAATACATGCTTGCGTACAATTAAGTGTTCTGTTTTATTTGTATAGTAGATAAAAAATTATGTAGCATAAGTAAAAATTATTCATCAATGGTTCTATCATCTCCTGAAGGCAGTGGTGTTTATGCGGGATTTCTAGGATGGGCACAAACTTCCATTTTACCAACAAGAAAAAGCAAATTTTTGTCTTCATCCGTTGCCTTAGTCAAACGGAAATGTTTAACAATAGTTGTAAGGAAAAGAAATGTCTGAGCCATTGCATAGCCTTCTCCAATGCAAGATCTCCTCCCTGTAACATAAAAAAAAAGTTTGGAAACTTTACCCAAATTCTTTATGATGTTTCACGGTTGCTTGACACAAATAATGTCTGTAAAAGCTTAAAACATATTTACTGCAAGAAATTTTATTAAATTGGCTCTCAGATATTTACATCACTTACAAATTTTGTTACTGTAACATGCAAAACCTTTACGTAACTATGGCATAAATTAACGACTACTTATTATCTTTCAACATAACAATATTTAGATAGCAAAATTTCGCTGATTAGATAAAGATATTTAATTGATTTTTAAGATAACAAAACTTTACTGCTAATTAATTAATTCCTGATCAGATAATTTGCAATTCTTTGCAATTTTCTTTTTAAACTTTCATTTTCAATAATTTATATATTCGCAATCGATGAAATTAACTAAAAAAAACCCATCAGTTTTAAGTCAAGTGTCAGCAAGTAGTTTTACGTATGGTCCGGGACCCTTTTAAAATTTTATTCAGGACCTGAAAAAATAGCTCACATTCCTTGCTAGTTTTTTATTTAAATTTTCCTTAATTTTATCTTCAGAAAACTATTTTTTAGCAACTAATTTGACTAATTCATACTTCCTAAAATAAATGTGGTGGTCCAGTTCTTGGCTGTCCGTGGTCCAGACCCAGATTGTGACTGCCAGTTTCCGGCCGGTAGTGTAAGGAAAACTGGGCAAGAATATATTGGTTAATGGCCCTTTACCTTTAAAGTTACGTCTTTAAAAGTTTCGCTCATTACTATAAAAATAATAATTAAAATTTTAGCGATTTCCAAACAGTAATTTAGATTAAATAACGATTTCCAAGCAGTTTGTAAAATATTCTAACAATATTTAATACCAAAAAGGCAAATTAAAAGGGTGGATAAATTGCAATTGTGATGAAGCTATCACAATACCCTCAGTTTTCAACCTTTTGGCCTTCGTATAATTTTCAATATTACTTTTATGACTGAGCTTTGTACCTATAAGTAATTAACTGTAATCGTTAGCCTTACGGAGCCAATTGCCCGGATAGACGCTCACATTCCATCGTTGACTCAGCTAGAGAGACGTAAGCAGTTTTTTTTTTTTGTAAAATCTGATTTCTTTTTCCTCATGCTCAATGAACCTGATTTTTCTTTCGACTCAACCACTCATTTTCAACTGGGATCAAGTAATGTTTTAACATTACTTGACTTATTAGACAACCTTAAAAGTGAATAATAACTATAGAGTTAATGATAGAAATAGATGAGAATAGAATGGAAGTTTATGGGTTTATTTAAAAGAAATATAAATATAGATCATTAAAATTTTAACGATTTAAAAAAAAAACAAATTAAAAGGGGAAATAAACTGCAATTCATATTATTTTATGGCAATGATTGTCTGAATATAATCTATAGAAATAATAAATAAATAAATAATAGACGAATTTACCAATTCCAAATAAAATCGGAGCTTCTGGTTTTTTCTTTCCCTTTTCAGGAATGTATCTAGAGGGATTAAATTTATGTGGCTCTTCGTATTCGTTCGGATCGTGATGAGCTGCCCAAGTATTAACCAACATAACCGACCCTTTTGGTATTCTGTATCCTTGAATAACAGTTTCTCCTAAAAAAAAGTCATAAAAGTAATGAAATAAAGTCATAAAAGTAAAGAACACTATAATATAAGAAATAATGCTATGAAAGGATGAGAGTGTTCGAAGAATTTTTTTAAAATAATAAGTTATTAATCAAAATGTCACCAATTTTAAAACCGTTTATCCTAACAAAAGTGCCTTTTTCCGTTACTATTACTATGATTGTAGTTTTTGTAGTTAAAAAATTGGAAAAAAAGGTTGAATATTGTTTAGGGAGCTATTCCAGAAAATATTTGGGATCACACGAATAGATAAATCAATTCTCCGCCATTCTTCGTAAAAAACATTATATGCCTGCTTTTGAGGTTTTATATAAAACCCTTTAAATTTTCTCATTCTTAAAACATTTCAGAGCTTTGCTATTATATTTTACTAGTGGGCTGTGCCCCCTGCTCGCTAACGCTCGCCAACCCCCAAAAATTGCTGCGCAATCTTATATGGTTTGCTGCGCAAACCAAGCTCGATTCGCTCGCTACTAACTTAGGTACATTGCAAATGCACAAAATTCTAAGAATTCAAAACAATCATTCAAATCCATATAACAACTTTTTTTTCTAAATTACGTCTTTTTAGTAAATACTAAGTCATTAAAATAAATTTGAATTCAAATAAATGACATGTAATTCGTTAAACCTATTAGAAATGTGCTATAGTATAAAATCTTAAGATAAAATTTCTAA